>NC_092036.1:53960626-54260626 GCF_003086295.3 Arachis hypogaea
AAGTGTTTAAGGGTTAATTCACTCAATTCTCTTCTAATCATGCTTTCCAAAAATTGATTTTCTTCTAACAATAAACACCTATTCAATGCATGCATACATTCATCATGAGGTCTTTCATTTAAGTTGTAATGGGGTTAGGGTCAAGGTAGGATCATTTATGGTTAAGTGGACTAGAGTTTAGATCTTGGATTAGCATAGACTTTCCCACCTAACTATATAATAATCTATACAAATTCAAACTACTCTAACTACCCATTCTTCACTTTTTCTTACATATTCATGCATCTTATTTCTTGATTCGTAACACTTATGCATTGATTCCCTTTTATTGAACTTCACTTTGGGGCATTTTGTCCCCTTTTCTTATTTTTCTTCTCTTTCTTTTTTTTTCTATATCCCTTTTTTTCATTTTATTTTTCTCTTCCTTTTTTTTCTTTTCTTTTCTTTTTATACTTTGTACAAGGACATCAATTGCATAAGGTCTTATACATTTGATCAATACATGAATATGTTCCCAATTCCTAAATATGGAAGTGTACTACCCCTTTTTTTTATCCCCTCCAATGTTCCCAAGCCTCACCAACTTTGAATAATAAACACTCTCACTAGCCTAGGCTAATCAAAGATCCAAACAAGGGACTTTCATTGGTTTTTCGCCTTGGGCTTGTAATGTGCTAAAATGGGAATAAGTTGGTTAAGCGTAGGCTCAAAATTTGCTAACAATGGAGAGTAAAAGGTAGGCTATTTGGGTAAGTGGGCTAATGAAATAATGGCCTCAGTCATACAAATGCATGAATACAAGAAATAAATGGACATATAGAATCAAGCAAATCAAGGATCACAATCATAGAAAGAGAATAATTCACATAAGAATGGAAAATAAGTGGTTATAAAATGTAACCACATCAATAAGCTCAAATCTCACAAGCTTGTGTTCTTAATTCAATACATGCTTCACAAAGTATGAAATTCAAGCAAGTTTCACCAAAAATTTTCTTCAATCAATTGGGTTGGTGCCCTATAAGTAAGTTCCTTGGAAAATCTCAATATTTGACTAAGCATCGTTGTGATTGAAAAATTCAAAAATTTCTTAGTTTACCCTTTCTCTTTTTCACTTAAAACCAATTTCTTATGCGAAAAGGGTGACTAAGTTTTAACAATTCAAAAGCACTTTCGATCACAACCATATGCAAAAAAAAAAAAAGAAAATATGCAAAATGGACATAAAGAGAAATCTATCTAAAAGCATAACATCTATCATCCATAAACATCTAAAAACAAGCAGAGGTATCCAAAATATCTAAAATCCAGTAAGAAGTATTCAAAATAACCCAAAATGACAACTATATACACAAAGTACGCAAAATGAGATACTAGGCAGCATAACTAAAATGTTCACCGGTCCTCTAATGATGCTACCGGTGACCTCTCCACACTTAAGATCGAGCATCGTCCTCGATGCTAAACCTGAGGATCAGGGGTAGGTACACTGGTAGGTGCTGACTCTGCTTGAGGCTGCGGAATCTCTGTGTCTGGTGCAGCTGGAGGTGCATCCTGCTGAAGTGGCTCCTCATGGGTGTCCTCCTCCTGAAGCTCCTGCTCATCGGAGGCTGAAGAGTCTGGAAGTGGGGGTAACTCAGCGCCCAGGGAGATGAGTGCCTGATCCATCCGATCCAGTTGGCGCCTGATGTGGCGCTTTTCGCGCTCCAAAAATCGAAACAGACGCTGAACCAGTAGATATGTGGGCTCAGGAGCTGAAGAAGGGACTGTCGAAGAAGATGGGGCTGCTGTAGAAGAGGACGGGGCTGCTGAAGGTCCAGCTATCCCTACCACTGCTCTAGCCCTAGATCGGCGTCTAGCCGGGGGCTTCTCGTGCACCCAACCACCCCAAGGAATAGTAACCTCCTTGTCATCGTCATCTGGGGGTGGTGGTGTCACATCATCATCCAACCAGGGGACCTCAGCCAAGGCGGCCATACTGGTAACCAAGGTGGGAAACGGGAGTAGGCCACGTATATGTGCTCGCCACATACACTACCGAATAAGTCGAGGAAAATAAACCTCCTTTCCCTCCATAACACAACCAATCAAAAGTAGCATCTCCATAGGGATCTCAGAAAAGTGAGTGGTGGGCAAGACGTGGTGAGCAAATATCATCTACCAAGTCTTGGCCTCTCTAGTCAGATGAGCAAAGAGCATCCCTTTAGGCTTAGTGTTGTTCGCATCCATGACCCAAGTGGCATCTGGTAAACCAATCACGCGCCTAAGCGCCTCATAGTCAAAGGTCATGCTGTGAATAGCTATCTCAGCCTGCTGATGAGCGCAGGTACCATCAGTGAGATGTCGGCACTACAATGCCTCCTCTATGGCTAACTCAGTGATCATAATCTCTTTACCCCTCACCTGAACTGAATCCAAAGTAGGACGGAAGAAGTTGCAATAGAATTCCTTAACCCAAGAAATGTTGATATCTCCCAAATCTCTATCAATAAAGTCCATACCCAACTCAAGGATGCGACTAGTAATTGCTCGTCTCACATCATTAGGTAGGAGTAATTTCTTCTCAGTATTCAGCTTCGTCGTTCGATATTTTTGGAAGCAAAGCTCACAGTAAAGATTGGGAAACTTGGTTGGATCGGTAGAAGGTAGCAACTGATTTTCCTTTTTCTCGTCATTCAATAGATTCTTAGCGTAATTCTTGTAAATGGAGGGGATAGAGGGTGTAGAATGTTTTCTTTTCTTGGGGGTAGTGGCTATGGCTTTTCCTTTTTCCAACATCCTGAAAAATATGATAGAATATAAGGAATGAAACACTTAGCATGTAGCAAGGAAAGCATGTTCAGGATATCAATTGCCTAACAAACAATCATGATGTGAACTGAATTTGAAAAGAGTTGGTAAACAAATAAGCATAAGTGAACAAGTAAACCAAGAATGCAATGTTCACTAAAGTTAACAACTCTTACTCATTAAGCAATAAAATCATCATACTTTTGAAAGAATGGTTAAAGAGGGTTAAATGTTAGTAGAAGTTAGATGGTTAAAGAAATTAGTGAGTTAGAAAAGTGGATTAGTGGTATGATGATATTTAGGCTCAAATAAAAGAGAAGTTGTGGGTCATGTTCACAATGATTGGTGCAAATCCCGGAAGTCAAAAGGAAACGGAAATTAACCCAAATTTGCAATAGAGATTAAGATGAAAACAGATTTCTTGAAAATTGGGCAGCATTTCGGCTTAAAATTGGACGTTCCCGGATAGCAAAGTAGCACAAACAGCAAGAAGACAACATCAATTAAGCACAGCAGCAGTGGTACAGCATTCAGGCAACACAAATTGCATAAAAAGAAGTCGAAAATCAGCATACAACACCCAAGTAAACAAACAACAAATAAACACAAACGGAGCACTTATCAGGCCTAGAATCCTCTATCCAGACCTAGTTACCTAACCGTAGTTATTTCTAACTAACCTAACATGCAAAATTTCAATTCTAACTAACTAACAGAAAACTAACAGTAGCTAACAGAAATGAAAAATTAATAGAAAGCAGAGTTGGAGCACGGAACCTGGGAGCAGAGTAAGAAGAAATAGAAAAGGGAGTTAGGGCGGCAGAGAAATGAGCTGGGCAGAGCACCGCTGCGGAGGGTGGTGGTCACGGCAGAGCAGTGGTGGTTCTGCTGGCGGCGACGAGGGAGTGAGAGACAGGGGCGGAGTGGGTAAGTAGGAGAGAGAGAAAGCGAAGAAGGGTTGGCGCTGATGGTGAAAGAGAGAGGGGCTGGCCGTGTGGTGGTGGTGGCCGGCGGAGCAGAGGCTGAGTGAGTAGAGAAGGTGAGATGAGAGATGGAGAGAGGTGGGAGAATGAGAGCGAGTGATAAAGGTGAATGGGGTAGTGGTGTAGTGGTGGCGAGTGCGGCCGCTGGTGGTGGCTGAAGGGGGAGGAGAGGAGAAAGAGGCGAGGAGGAAGGAGAAGAGATGTGCGCTGCTGCGCAGTGCTCTTAGCGCACTAGGGTTATCCCCTTTTTGAATCGACGCGGGCGCGCACCGTGCACGTCCGCATACATTGATAAAATTAGGGACCTACGCGTGCGCGTGCAGCGCACTTAAGCGTGGATGGGGAAACTATATAGGTGCGCGTGCGCGTACAGTGCACGAACGCGTACATGGAGTTGGGCTGGAGACTTAGAGTTGGCTCAGCGCACGCCCAACTCTCTGGACAAAGGCCTGGAATGGCGGCATCAGCTAGGGGATGTGCGCGCGGCAAGTGCGCGTTCGCGTACATTGGTAGTGCAACAAAAAGTGCGCAAGCACGATGCGTGCGCTCGCGTCCTTTCCTCTTTTTGTAGATGGGCGCGCACGCGGCAAAGGCGCGTTCGCACGAGATGAGTTGGGCTGGGGGCTTAAAGTTGGCCCAGATCCAGTGCAACTCTCTGGGTAGTGGCTCAGAAGTTGCAGCAGCAGATCGACGCAGACGCGACAGGTTCGCGTCCTCGTGCATTTCCCTATAGCTGTATGGACGCACACGCGCGCAGTGCGCGTCAGTGTGGAATGAGTTGGGCTTGAGGCACAACGCTGGCCTAAGAGAGGCCCAACTCTCTGGAATATGGGTGATGATGCATCCGCGCATGGACGCGTACGCGTACGGCGTGCGCGCGCATCCTCCCCTCCTCTTTTTTTTTTTTTAATTTGCCCATGTGTTTCCTATAATGCTCACAACTCTTTATTCACTCAACTATCATCTAATTCACCAAAACATGGAATTTGATACTATTCATTTACTACTAACACAACATACATGTGACTATGCTAACAATCTAATTGTACAAACAAATCTATATGAAATATACTTACAATGGCAACTCAAATCCCTTATTAAACAAAACTAAGAGAGAATGGAAAGAGTTTACCACGGTGGGGTGTCTCCCACCTAGCACTTTATTTTAAGTCCTTAAGTTGGACATGTTGAGAGACTCATTGTCATGGTGGCTTGTGTTTGTACTCGTCTTGGAACTCCCACCAATGCTTGGTTCTCTATTGTGCCCCAAGGTTTCTCATGGATTGAGCCAAGTGTTGATGGAGTTCTTCACAAGCTTGGGGCTCCCTAAGTTGATCCTCTTCTTGTGATCCGGGATCCCACACTTTATCTTCACACCCGTCTTGAAGTTGATCATCATTATTAGTCCATCCGGGTGGTGAACAAGATGAATTCTCTATATAGTGGCCAACAATCCTCCTAGACCCATCTATTTGAGCACTACTCCAACCTTTATATCTCATGTTTGATGCATCAACCATAATGAGCCTTGATTTACAACGCCAACCACGAAACATCTTTCGCTTACGCTTCATCCCACAAAGCATCCTAAGTTGACCATCCGTTTCAAGCAAGCCATACTCAAGTGGGACATTAAAGCCAATAGAAATGAATTTTACCCACTCAAGTGAAGGAGTAGATGATAACCTAGGCAAAGATGCTTCCAAAGATCTTGACAAAGCATAACCAACCCTCGTTCCTCTATTTCTAGGGATTTCCAACTCTTCACAAGATCTCTTAATCTCAATCCTTTGTTCAACAATTTTATCTAAACCTTTTCCTTTACTCAAATCATAATAGGGAGGGTGAGAAAAATTTACCTCCTCAACGCTTTCAAATCCAACTGGAAAAGGTTCTTCAAGTTCAAAGGATTCTCCACCACTAGGACTTGATGCTTGCTCTTCATCACCAAGGGAACTCAATTCTTTCTCTATCCCATCCAAGTCTTCATATGGAATATGCCTTGGAAGGTGTGCACTTTTCTCCCTAGCATCAATTTCAATCATCTTGGAGGGGTTTTCTTCAACTCTATGTTCCCATGGAGGCTCCGCATCTCCTAAGTCTTCTACCACTTCTTCCTTGTCTTCAATAATTAAAGCTTCCTCCAATTGTTCCAATACAAAGAAACTTCCCTCATTTTCCACCGGAGTTTCCAATCTCTCCTTCATGCTATGTTCTTCATTTAATTCTCCACATGTAGCCATGGGAGTTCCTTGAGTGTTCAAGCATTGGGATGCTAATTGATTTGTTACCGCATCCAAGGCGGCCATGAAATTTTGCACATCCCTTTTCATCTCTTCTTGCCCTTGAACAAGAACACCAAGGGTTTCATCTATTAGAGATTGGGGTGGGTGGAAGGGTTCATCATTTTGGGAAAAGGGTTCATAGTAGGAAGATGATTCTTCTTGGTAGAGTTGTGGTGGTTCAATGTTTTCCACTCTTTCCACTTGTTGCACAACACACTCCATGGTTGCTTGAAATTGATCCAATGCTTCCGTAAGACGATCCCTTGACTCTTGTTCCTCTTGGATAATATGATTAGGATCATGTGGCTCTTGGATCAATGGATATGAGTATTCTTCCATGGGAGGTTGTGGTGGAAAGTAGTATTCATCTTGTGGTTGAAAATTTTCGTATATTGGAGGTGGTTCATCTTGGTAATAATGTGGAGGAGGTTGCTCTTGAAAATATTGATGTTGGAATGGTGGTGGCTCTATATGTGGTTCATATGGTTGTTGGAAGGATGGGTATGTATTAGGGTCATATGAAGGTGGTTGGTAAGAAGGGGCTTTGGCTTGTGAGTATGGTTGAGAGTTATGTTGAGGATATGGTTCATAGGCATATGGTGGTGGTTCTTGAAAGTCACAAGGTGATTCACCATAGCCATTGGATTGATATGCATCATAGAATGGCTCTTCTTCATAGTGCATTGGTGGGGGTTGTTGCCATGAGGATTGATCATATGCATATGGCTCCTCCCACCTTTGATTGTTCCATCCTTGATACACATCTTCATTGTAGTTCTCATCACCTACAACATAGTTGTAATCACACTCATAGCCAAAGTGAGAATTCATGGTGAAAAGAGAAAATAAAAACAAAAACTACTAAGAAATAATGAAACAAAGTCCTAACTAGCAAGCAATCCAAAAAAAATTCAAGCTATTCACAATATTCACATATATACAATAACCAATAACATAACACCATTGCAACTCCCCGGCAACGGCGCCATTTTTGATGATTGGATTTTTGACGGTTTAGAATTTCACTAATGAAATCTCGTTGTAAAGTATAGTTTCTAAACCAAACAATAATCCTTTCATACAAAAAGTTGTTTGTCACTAGTACAAACCCCTAAAATTTATAAACTGAAGTATTAGACCTCGGGTCATTCTCCCTAGGAATTGTAATAAAGTGTCTTGTTATTGGTTGTGCGTTATATTTGGGGTTTTTAAGATTTTAGACAAGAAATATAAATGGCAAAGAAAATAAACTAACAACTAGAAAAGCTCTTGGCAAGATATGAGAACTAGAAGTCCTATCCTAGTTATCCTCCTCAATTGTGATGACAAATTGTCCATTACTCCCACTTAGTTAACCTCTAACCATGGAGGAAAGTCAAGTGGATGAATCAATTTGATTCCTCAAGTCCTAATCAACTCCTAAGGGAAAGACTAGCTTTAGAGGCATTCAAATCAATTAACAACTTCTAATTATCAATTAACAAAGGAATTAGATAACTCAAGAGTCACTAATTACTCTACCTAGGCCAAGAGAAACAAAACCTACACAAAAATCCAACCAAGCATTTCATCAAACACTTGGAAGGCATATAAGGAAAGCATAGTAAATTGAGAACAAGAATAGAATCTAACAACAATTATTGCAAGGAATTAACAACAACAATCAAGGAAATCACAATTATCATGAATTACCTCAAATTGCATTATTGAAAGAAAACAAAGGAACAACAATCTATCCAAAACAAAGTGAAGAATTACAATTATTAAAGCACATAACTAGAAAGAGGAAGAGGAGAAGATTAAGAATTGATAAAGGAGGAGTGAATCAAAGCATGAATTAAACCTAGATCTAAGAAGAGAGATTAACCTAAACCTAATCCTAATTCCAGAGGGAAGTGAGAGCTTCTCTCTCTAGAAACTAACTAATCATAATCCTAATGATGCTAAAAATGATTCCAAGATGTCTTCCCCTTCAATCCTTGATCCTTTTATTCCTTTCTATCAGCAATTGGCACCAAAATGGGTTCAGAAACCCTTCCAAATCGCCAGGCACGTGTTGCTTTAATGAAGTCATGTGCGGACTACGACGCGTGCGCGCCCCTGGCCGATTCTGCAATGTGCGCGCGAGCGCTTTGTGCGCGTGCGCGTGCTTGGCTGATTTCACTTCTTTGACTTTTCATGCTTCTCTCCACTTGTATGCTTCCTTTCTTGCTCCCTTTGATCCATGCCTAGCCTATTTCAATCCTGGAATTACTAGCAAACACATCAAGGCATCTTATGGAATCAAAGAGGAATTAAAATTCATCAAAATAAGGCTTAAAAAGCATGTTTTTACACTTAAGCACAAATACGGGAGAGATTACAAAACCATGCTAATTCATAGGTTAAATGTGAGAAAAGGTCATCAAAATACTCTAAATTCAATACAAGATAAACCGTCAAATTGGGGTTTATCAATGACCCAGTGCACTTGCTGGTTAGTTGTGCAAAGTTGTGAAGAAAGTGCTGAGTTAGTAGATGCGCATACCAAGTTGAATGCCATTATTAGAGATCACAATTTCGTGCACCAAGTTTTTGGCGCCATTGCTGGGGAATCAATTTCGAACAACAATTTCACAATTGTTTTTAGACCACAATGGCGCCAAGCTTTTAATTCGGCAACGTGCACCAAGTTTTTAGCGCCGTTGCCGGGGATTGTTCGAGTTTGGACAACTGACGGTTCATCTTGTTGCTCAGATTAGGTAATTTTCTTTTTGTTTTATTTTCAAAAAATTTTCAAAAATCTTTCAAAAAAAAATTTTGTCCTTTTGTTTTTGAAAATTATTCTAAATTTTTATGAATGAATTCTAAAGTTTCATGGTAACATGTTGAAGCCTGGCTGGCTGTAAAGCCATATTCAAATTCTTTTGGATTGAGGCTTCCACTTGTCAACATAAAAGGCATGTATATGGAGTTGGATGAAGTATCAGCTGTTGCATACCAGATTTATATCCTAAAGCTGGCTGGCTATTAAGTCATGTCCAACCCCTGGATTGGAGCTTTAGGCTAACATTGAAAGATTCCTGGAATTCTTATTAAAAATTTTGAATTTCTTATCTTCTTTTTCCTATAAAATTTCGAAAAAAAATATACAAAAATTTAATAAAATTATAAAAACCAAAAATATTTTGTGTTTCTTGTTTGAGTCTAGAGTCAAGTCACAAGTTTGGTGTCAATTGCATGTTTTAATTTTTTTAAAAAAAAAATAATAATTTTCGAAAATTGCATGCATGCATAGTATTCTTCATGATCTTCAAGTTGTTCGTGATGAATTTTCTTGTTTGATCTTCATAATAATTTGTTTTGTGTCTTTTGTTGTTTTTCATGTGCATTTTTGCATTCATAGTGTCTAAGCATTAAAGATTTCTAAGTTTGGTGTCTTGCATGTTTTCTTTGCATTAAAAATTTTTCAAAAATATGTTCTTGATGTTCATCATGATCTTCAAAGTGTTCTTGGTGTTCATCTTGACATTCATAGTGTTCTTGCATGCATTAAGTGTTTTGATCCAAAATTTTCATATTTTAGGTCATATTTGTGTTTTTCTCTCTCATCATTAAAAAATTAAAAATAAAAAAATTATCTTTTCCTTATTTCTCTCAAAAATTTCAAAAATTTGAGTTGACTTAGTCAAAATTTTTTTAAAAAACTTAGCTAATTCTTATAAGTCAAGTCAAATTTTCAATTTTAAAAATCTTATCTTTTCAAAAAATTTTCAAAAATCAAATCTTTTTCATTTTCTTACTATTTTTCGAAAATTTTTAATTTGAATTTTAAAATCTTTTTCTTATCTTTAATTCATGATTTTCAAAAACTTCACTAACAATTAATGTGATTGATTCAAAAATTTGAAGTTTGTTACTTTCTTGTTAAGAAAGGATCAATCTTTAAATTTTAGAATCATATCTTTTAGTTTCTTGTTAGTCAAGCAATTAATTTTAATTTTAAAAATTAAATCTTTTCCAACCATATCTTTTTAATCATATCTTTTTATCATATCTTTTTAAATCATATCTTTTTCAAAAATTTGATTTCAAAATATCCCTTCTAACTTCCTATATTCTTATCTTTTCAAAATTGATTTTCAAATCTTTTTCAACTAACTAATTGACTTTTGGTTTGTTTCTTATCTTTTTCAAAATCACCAAAGTACTTTTCCTTCTCTAATTTTCGAAAATTCCTCACCCCTTTTTAAAATTATTTTTTTTAATTAATTATTTCAAATTTTAATTCTAATTTTATTTCTTCCTTTAATTTTTGAAAATCACTAACTTATTTTTCAAATTTTATTTTCAAAAACTCCTCCCTTTCATCTTCTTCTATTTATTTATTTATTTACTAACACTTCTATTCATCTCAAGAATCTAAACCTATCTTCACCCTTGTATTTGGATTCTTACCTTTTCCTTCTTCTATCCCCTTTTTCTTCTACTAACATAAAGGAATCTCTCTACTGTGGTAAAGAGGATCCCTATTATTATTTTCTGTTCCCTCCTTTCTCATATGAGCAGGAGCAAAGACAAGAATATTCTTGTTGAAGCAGATCCTTTACCTGAAAGGACTCTGAAGAGGAAACTAAGAGAAGCTAAATTACAATAATCCAGAGACAACCTTATAGAAATTTTTGAAAAAGAAGAGGAGATGGCAGCCGAAAATAATAATGCAAGGAGGATGCTTGGTGATTACACTACACCTACTTCCAAGTTTGATGGAAGAAGCATCTCAATCCATACCATTGGAGCAAACAATTTTGAGCTGAAACCTCAACTAGTTGCTCTAATGCAACAGAACTGTAAGTTTCATGGACTTCCATCAGAAGATCCCTACCAATTTTTAATTGAGTTCTTGCAGATCTGTGAGACTATTAAGACTAATGGAGTAGATCCTGAAGTCTACAGGCTCATGCTTTTCCCTTTTGCTGTAAGAGACAGAGCTAGAACATGGTTGGACTCACAGCCTAAAGATAGCCTGGACTCATGGGATAAGCTGGTCGCAGCCTTCTTGGCTAAGTTCTTTCCTCCTCAAAAGTTAAGCAAGCTTAGAGTGGATGTTTAGACCTTCAAACAAAAAGATGATGAATCCCTCTATGAAGCTTGGGAAAGATACAAGCAGATGACCAAAAGGTGTCCTTCTGACATGCTTTCTGAATGGACCATTTTGGATATATTCTATT
The DNA here is from genome assembly GCF_003086295.3 of Arachis hypogaea. Taxonomy (NCBI): domain Eukaryota; kingdom Viridiplantae; phylum Streptophyta; class Magnoliopsida; order Fabales; family Fabaceae; genus Arachis; species Arachis hypogaea. The sequence goes on from NC_092036.1 coordinate 53,971,895, forward strand.
ATGGTCTATCTGAATTCTCTAAGATGTCACTGGACCATTCTGCAGGTGGATCCATTCACCTAAAGAAAACGCATGCAGAAGCTCAAGAACTCATTGACATGGTTGCAAATAACCAATTCATGTATACTTCTGAGAGGAATTCCGTGAGTAATGGGATTCCTCAAGGGAAGGGAGTTCTTGAAATTGATGCTCTGAATGTCATATTGGCTCAGAACAAAATGTTGACTCAGCAAGTCAACATGATTTCTCAAAGTCTGAATGGATGGCAAAATGCATCCAACAGTACTGAGAACCCTGCAATAGCAGAGGTAAATTATATGGGTGAACCTTATGGAAACATCTATAATTTATCATGGAGAAATCATCCAAATTTCTCATAGAAGGATCAACAAAAGCCTCAACAAGGCTTTAATAATGGTGGAAGAAATAGGCTCAGTAATAGCAAGCCTTATCCATCATCTTTTCAGCAACAGACAGAGAATTCTGAGCAGAGCACCTCTAATTTAGCAAACTTAGTCTCTGATCTGTCTAAGGCCACTTTAAGTTTCATGAGTGAAACAACGTCCTCCATCAGAAATTTGAAGGTACAAGTGGGCCAGCTGAGTAAGAAAGTCACTGAAACTCCTCCTAGTACTCTCCCAAGCAATACTGAAGAGAATCCAAAAAGAGAGTGTAAGGCTATTGACATAATTAACATGGCCAAACCTAGGGAGGAAGGGGAGGACGTGAATCCCAATGAGGAAGACCTCATGGGACGTCTCTCAAGCAAGAAGGAGCTCCCTATTGAGGACCCAAAGGGATCTGAAGGTCATATAGAGACCATAGAGGTCCCATTAAACCTCCTTCTGCTATTCATGAGCTCTGAAGACTATTCTTCCTCTGATGAGGATGAAAATGTAACTGGAGAGCAAGTTTCTCAATATCTAGGAGCCATCATGAAGCTGAATGCCAAATTGTTTGGTAATGAGACTTGGGAAGGTGAACCTCCCTTGCTCATTAGTGAACTAGATACATGGGTTCAGCAAACTTTACCTCAAAAGCGACAAGATCCTGGTAAATTCTCAATACCCTGTACGATAGGCACCATGACCTTTGAGAAGGCTCTGTGTGACCTGGGGTCAGAAATAAATCTTATACCACTCTCTGTGATAGAGAAGCTGGGGATCATTGAGGTACAACCTGCCATATTCTCATTATAAATGGCAGACAAGTCAGTAAGACAAGCTTATGGATTGGTAGAGGAGGTGTTAGTGAAGGTTAAAGGCCTTTACATCCCTGCTGATTTCATAATCTTAGACACTAGGAAGGAAGAGGATGAATGCATCATCCTTGGAAGACCCTTACTAGCCACAGCAGGAGCTGTGATTGATGTTGACAGAGGAGAGCTAGTCCTTCAATTAAACAGGGACTACCTTGTGTTTAAAGCTCAAGGATCTTCTTCTGCAATCATGGAGAGGAAGCATGAAAAGCTTCTCTCAATACAGAGTCAAACAAAGCCCCCAAAATTATACTCTAAGTTTGGTGTTGGGAGGCCACAACCAAACTCTAAGTTTGGTGTTAAACCCCCACATTCAAACTCTAAGTTTGGTGTTGGGAGTCCACAACATTGACCTGATCACCTGTGAGGCTCCATGAGAGCCCACTGTCAAGCTATTGACATTAAAGAAGCGCTTATTAGGAGGCAACTCAATTTTTATTTATCTAATTTTATTTTTATTTTATTGTTCTTTTATGTTTTATTTAGGTTCATGATCATGTGGAGTCACAAAATAAATACAAAAATTAAAAACAGAATCAAAAACAGCAGAAGAAATAGCACACCCTAGAGGAAGGGCTCACTGGTGTTTAAACACCAGTAAGGAGTATCTGGCTGGCGTTCAACGCCAGAACAGAGCATGGATCTGGCATTGAACGCCAGAAACATGCAGCAATCTGGCGTTTAAATGTCAGGATTGCACACTGAGGAAAGCTGGCGTTCAACGCCAGAAACATGCTGCGGACTGGCGTTGAACGCCCAAAACAAGCATAGAACTGGCGTTTAACGCCAGAAACAAGCATCAATCTGGTGTTAAACGCCAGGATTGCATGCAGAGGGTGTTTTACATGCCTCATTGGTGCAGGGATGTAAATCCTTGACACCTCGAGATCTGTGGATCCCACAGGATCATCTCAGAATTTGTGGACCCCACAGGATCCCCAACTACCTCAACTCACCTTCTCTCTTCTTCATTAATCACCTCAATCTCTCTTCCCCATCACCTCTTCACCAATCACATCCATCCATCCTTCCCACCCAAACCCACCCTACATGGCCAAAACACACACATCTCTCCCTCTCCTCCATATCTTCTTCTTCTTCTTCAATTCTTTCTTCTTTTGCTCGAGGGCGAGCAACATTCTAAGTTTAGTATGGTAAAAGCATAGCTTTTTTGTTTTTCCATAACCATTGATGGCACCTAAGGCTAGAGAAACCTCAAAAAAAGAGAAAAGTGAAGATAAAAGCTTCCACCTCTGAGTCATGAGAGATGGAGAGATTTATCTCAAGGGTCCATAACTCAGTAGAAGAGCATTTGACTACACATCAAGAGAGCATGAGGAATTTCCTCACTAACAAATCTTTGAGATACCTCAGGGGATACATTTTCCTCCACACAATTACTGGGAGCAACTAAGGATAGGAGCACCAAAATCGCTAGGGATCAAGCACAGAGGCAAGGAAGAGACATAGAGGAGCTCAAAAAGTACCATTGGTCCTTCAAGAAGGCGCCACCCTTACTAAGGTAGACTTATTCCTTAACTTCCTTGTTCTTATTTTTCTGCTTTTTCGAATTTATGCTATATGTTTGTCTATGTTTGTGTCTTCATTACATGATCATTAGTATTTAGTAACTATGTCTTAAGGCTATGAATAATTCCATAAATCCTTCACCTCTCTTAAATGAAAAATGTTTTTAAATACAAAAGAACAAGAAGTACATGAGTTTTGAATTCATCCTTGAAATTAGTTTTAATTATAGTGATGTGGTGACAATACTTTTTGTTTTCTGAATGAATGCTTGAACAGTGCATATTTTTGATCTTGTTGTTTATGAATGTTAAAATTATTGGCTCTTGAAAGAATGATGAACAAAGAGAAATGTTACTGATAATTTGAAAAATCATAAATTTGATTCTTGAAGCAAGAAAAAGTAGTGAATAGCAAAAGCTTGTGAAAAAAAAAGTGGCAAAAAAATTAGAAAGAAAAAGAAAAGCAAGCAGAAAAAGCTGATAGCACTTAAAACCAAAAGGAAAGGGTGAAAAGGATCCAAGGCTTTGAGCATCAATGGATGGGAGGGCCCAAGGAAATAAAATCCAGGCCTAAGTGGCTAAATCAAGCTGTCCCTAACCATGTGCTTGTGGCATGCAGGTCCAAGTGAAAAACTTGAGACTGAGTGGTTAAAGTCATGATCCAAAGCAAAAAGAATGTGCTTAAGAGCTCTGGATACCTCTAACTGGGGACTTTAGCAAAGCTGAGTCACAATCTGAAAAGGTTCACCCAGTCATGTGTCTGTGGCATTTATGTATCCGGTGGTAATACTGGAAAACAAAGTGCTTAGGGCCACGGCCAAGACTCATAAAAGTAGTTGCGTTCAAGAATCAACATACTTAACTAGGAGAATCAATAACACTATCTAAAACTCTTAATTCCTATAGATGCCAATCATTCTGAACTTCAATGGATAAAGTGAGATGCCAAAATTGTTCAGAAGCAAAAAGTTACAAGTCCCGCTCATCTAATTAGAACTAATATTCATTGATATTTTGGGATTTATATTATATTCTCTTCATTTTATCCTATTTGATTTTTAATTGCTTGGGGACAAGCAACAATTTAAGTTTGGTGTTGTGATGAGTGGATAATTTATATGCTTTTTGGCATTATTTTTAGGTAATTTTTAGTAGGATCTAGTTACTTTTAGGGATGTTTTCATTAGTTTTTATGCTAAAATCACATTTCTGGACTTTACTATGAGTTTGTGTGTTTTTCTGTGATTTCAGGTATTTTCTGGCTGAAACTGAGGGACCTGAGCAAAACTTTGATAAAAGGCTGACAAAGGACTGCTGATGCTGTTGGAATCTGACCTCCCTGCCCTTGAAATGGATTCTGGAGCTACAAAACTCTAAATGGCGCGCTCTCAACGGCGTTGGAAAGTAGACATCTAGAGCTTTCCAGCAATATATAATAGTCTATACTTTATTCAAGATTAGCCAACGCAAACGGGCGCTCAACACCAGTTCCATGTTAAATTCTGGAGTCAAACGCCAGAAACACGTCACGAACTAGAGTTGAACGCCAAAAACACGTTACAACTTGGCGTTCAACTCCAAGAGAAGCCTCTACACATGTAAAGCTCAAGCTCAGCCCAAGCACGCACCAAGTGGGCCCCGAAAGTGGATTTCTGCATTAATTACTTAATTCTGTAAACCCTAGTAGCTAGGCTAGTATAAATAGAACTTTTTACTATTGTACTGGTGTCTTTTTGACCACATCTTTGGAAGCCTAGTCATTAGACCATGTCCTTCTCCCTATTTTCGAATTCATATCATATTTTTGGGGGCTGGCCATTCGGCCATGTCTGGACCACTATCACTTATGTATTTTCAACGGTGGAGTTTCTACACACCATAGATTACGGGTGTGGAGCTCTGCTGTACCTCGAGTTTTAATGCAATTACTACTATTTTCTATTCAATTCAGTTTATTCTTGTTCTAAGATATTCGTTGCACTTCAACATGATGAATGTGATTATCCGTGACACTCATCATCATTTTCACCTATGAACGCGTGACTGACAACCACTTCCGTTCTACCTTAGACCGAGCGCATATCTCTTGGATTCCTGAATCAGAATCTTCTTGGTATAAGCTAGAATTGATGGCAGCATTCATGAGAATCCGGAAAGTCTAAACCTTGTCTGTGGTATTTCGAGTAGGATTCAAGGATTGAATGACTGTGACGAGCTTCAAACTCGCGATTGTTGGGCGTGATGACAAACGCAAAAGAATCAATGGATTCTATTCCGACATGATCGAGAACCGACAGATGATTAGCCGTGCTGTGACAGAGCATTTGGATCATTTTCACTGAGAGGATGGGATGTAGCCATTGACAACGGTGATGCCCTACATACAGCTTACCATGGAAAGGAGTAAGAAGGATTGAAAGTATGAAAGCAGTATCTTGCCAAGATTCAAAAGGAACACATCATCTCTATATACTTGTCTGAAATTCTTACCAATGATTTACATAAATATTTCTATATTTATTTTCTGTTTATTTATTATTATTATTCGAAAACTCCATAACCATTTATTATCCGCCTAACTGAGATTTACAAGATGACCATAGCTTGCTTCATACCAACAATCTCCATGGGATCGACCCTTACTCACGTAAGGTATTACTTGGACGACCCAGTGCACTTGCTAGTTAGTTGTGCGAAGTTGTGAAGAAAGTGCTGAGTTAGTAGATGCGCATACCAAGTTGAATGCCATTATTAGAGATCACAATTTCGTGCCCCAGGAACCAAGGATGTGGAAATCAAATTTTAAAGATTTATTGTGAAAGATCTTTTGCAAACTTCAAGATAAGTAAACAAGGTTTGATTTCTCTAAAAGCATAAATATCTCTGAAGCCCTTGACTCTGACCATCACTGTCTTCTCTCAAATCAACATTCACGTTCTCTATTCGTAAGCATTCAAGCACTCAAGGTTCTCAAGATCTCAGCAAGACACAATCTTGCTCTCATCAATCCAGGTTCTTTTAATCTAATTAGGTATTTGATCTAATAATTACTTTCTCAATCCTTTAATCCTCGTGGGAACAATATCCACTCACTGTGATATTACTTGAACAATTCGGTGCGCTTGCCGATTTTTGTGAACTTTAATTTTCGCTCATCAATGAGCATGAAACCTAAAAACTTCCCAGATTCCACTGTGAAGGTGCACTTTGAGGGATTTAGACTCATCCAATGCTTCCTTATTGTGTTGAATACTTCAGCTAAGTCAGATAAGAGGTTGGTATCTTCTTTTATTTTGACGAGCATGTCATCAACGTAGACTTCCATCAACTTTCCGTGGTGGGATGAAAACACCTTGTTCATTAGTCATTGATATGTGGCTCCAACATTTTTTAACCCAAAGGGAATCATCACATAACAGTAATTAGCTCTTGGAGTGATGAAGGAAGTTTTTCTTGGTCCATCTTGAACATTGGAATTTGATTGTATCCTGAATATGCATTCATAAATGACAAATATCTATAGCTTTAAGCTGAATCAACCAAGTCATCAATACTTGTGGGTATGGATCTTTAAAACAAGCTTTATTTAGGTCGGCGTAATCAATGCACATTCTCCCTTTTCCGTTTTGTTTTTTCACAACTACCATATAGGCTAACCACAAAAGATATTTTACTACCCTAATGAACCCAACTTCTAACAAAGCTTGGATCTGCTCTTCAATGACTTGTGCTCTCTCAGGGCCAAGCTTTTGCCATTTTTGTTGGACTGGTCGTGAGCCTAGGTAGATGGCGAGCTTGTGACTTATGAGATTGGGGTGTATTCTGGGCATATCGGATGCTTTCCAAGCAAAAAGATCAGAGTTTTCTTGTAGGAGCTTAACGAGATCTGTCTTAAGTTATTTGTCTAAGTTGGCTCCTATGTTTGTCATTTTTTTGCTTGATCTCTGATTTGAACCTCTTCAGTCCTTCCACCAGGTTGTAGCATTAATTCTTCTCGTACTCGGATGTCCCTGAGCTCAATGGTGTTGACTTCTTTTCCCTTACTGCCTCCACGTAGGTTCAAGCTTTCATCATATCATTTTTGTGTGAACTTATGATCTCCTCTTATGGTGGCAATTCCTTCTAAAGTCTAAAGTTTCATGCAGAGATAAGGAGTAAAAATGACTGCAGTGAGTCGGTTTAAGGTTGTTCGACCTATCAATACATTGTAGGCTGATGCTACGTCAACCACAATGTAGTCTATATTCAAAGTTCTAGACTTTATACCCTTACAAAAAGTGGTATGTAATAGAATATTGCCGAGAGGTCGGATGGACATCTCTCCTAACCCAAAAAGGGTGTTGAGGTATGCTCGTAGCTCTTTTTTTCTAACCCGAGCTTGTCGAATGCCATTTTGAACAATATGTCGGCCGAGAATCCTTGGTCTACTAGAGTTCTGTGGAAGTTTGCATTGATGAGTATCATCATGATCAAAATGGGATCATCATGCCCTGGGGTTATTCCTTGAGCATCTTCTTTTGCGAAAAAAATTGTGGGCAAGTTGGGAACTTCAATTTCTTCCCCGACCTGATAGATTTCTTTTATATGTCTTTTACGAGAGGACTTAGTTACTCCACATCCTACAAATCCTCCAACTATCATATGAATGTGTTTATTAGGGATTCGTGGTGGCCAATCTTGTTGGCCCTTGTCTTCTTCTTCTCTCTTTCTTTTTCCCAGATCATCTGTCCTGTCTGCCAGGTATCTTTCTAGCTAACTTTCTTTGGCTAGTTTTTCTATCACATTTTTTAAGTCGTAGCAATCGTTGGTGGAATGCCCATATAGCTTGTGATACTCATAATATTCTGTCCGACTTCCATCTTTCTTGTTTTTAATAGGACAAGGAGGTTAGATATCGCTTTGATATGGACTCAGAAAATGACCCTTCTTTGGGGCCATTAACCAACCCTATTATTACTACTTCTGTAGGCAGGTTTTGAATCTCCAAGCAAGTTTTGTTGAATCTTTTCATGTAAGCCAAGAGAGTTTCCCCATCCTCTTGTTAGGAGACTTGGAGCGTGCTTGACTTTGTCCTTTTGAAATAAAAATCGAGTGAGAAATTTTCTCGCAAGATCATTGAAGCAGGTTACTGATCTAGGTGGTAGACTATCAAACTACTTCATTGTTGCTTTGGTTAATGTTGTTGGGAAGGCTTTACAACGAGTCGCATCAGACACATTGGCTAAGTACATCCGAATTTTGAAATTGCTTAAGTGGTGTCTTGGGTCAGTCGTTCTATCATAGAGGTTTATGTCGGGGCTTTTGATGTTTCTGGCAATCCTAACCCACATGATCTCTTCAATAAATAAATCTTCTCCTCCAAAGGGGCTTTCCTACCGATCTGCATGCTTGCCTCAATTTCAAAGGTCTGTTTTAATTTCTGACGCTTTTCTTCTAGTTCTCTTTGTCGTTGTACCTCTCTTTGTAAGTCTCTTTCAGCTTCTTTTTGTCGCTCTATCTCTTGCTCGAGTTGCTTTTGATGGCTTTGATGTCTGTGCATGAGTCTTAAGATTTTTGTTGGGTGCAGGGGTTCCTCATTCTCTAGTAGATCTATCTTTGAATTGATTCTCCTAGGTTGAGGATTCCCCGACGTCCTCTCCCCATTAGGGTTAGCTGCTCTATTGTATTGAGGAGGTATCATGAGTGTTCAGTCGTCATTATGCTACTCTGGTTCAGAATCAGAAGCTGTGTGTTCATCTTTAGGTTGATCGTCCGCCATGGTTGGGTGTAGACTTCTAAGTCTCCGACAACTACGCCAATGTTTTGAAGCTTACCTGAAACTGGGTTATTTTGGGCCTGAACGTGAGTTGATGAGCGGATAATTTGTACGCTTTTTGGCATTGTTTTTAGTGTGTTTTTAGTATGATCTAGTTAGTTTTTAGTATATTTTTATTAGTTTTTAGTTAAAATTCACTTCTCTGGACTTTACTATGAGTTTGTGTGTTTTTCTGTGATTTCAGGTATTTTCTGGCTGAAATTGAGGGACCTGAGCAAAAATCTGATTCAGAGACAAAAAAGGACTGCAGATGCTGTTGGATTCTGACCTCCCTGCACTCGAAGTGGATTTTCTGGAGCTACAGACACCCAATTGGCGCGCTCTCAACGGCGTTGGAAAGGAGACATCCTGGGCTTTCCAGCAATATATGATAGTCCATACTTTGCCCAAGATTTGATGGCCCAAACTGGCGTTCAAAGTCACCCTCAGAAATCCCAGCGTTAAACGCCGGAACTGGCACCAAAATGGGAGTTAAACGCCCAAACTGGCACTAAAGTTGGCGTTTAACTCCAAGAGGAGTCTCTACACGAAAATGCTTCATTGCTCAGCCCAAGCACACACCAAGTGGGCCCGGAAGTGGATTTTTATTTCATTTACTCATCTCTGTACACCTTAGGCTACTAGTTCTCTATAAGTAGGACCTTTTACTATTGTATTGAGATATCGGGGTAGTTATCCTTGTTCTGATGCTATCTTAGATCATTGGGAGGCTGGCCATTCGGCCATGCCTAGACCTTGTTCTTATGTATTTTCAACGGTGGAGTTTCTACACACCATAGATTAAGGTGTGGAGCTCTGCTGTACCTCGAGTATTAATGCAATTACTATTGTTCTTCTATTCAATTCCGCTTGTTCTTGTTCTAAGATATCACTTGTTCTTCAACTTGATGAATGTGATGATCCGTGACACTCATCATCATTCTCACCTATGAACGTGTGACTGACAACCACCTCCGTTCTACCTTCGATTGGGTGAATATCTCTTGGATTCCTGATACACGATGCATGGTTGATCGCCTGACAACCGAGTGCTCGCCTGACAACCGAGCCAGCCATTCCGTGAGATCAGAGTCTTCGTGGTATAGGCTAGAACTGATGGCGGCATTCAAGAGAATCCGGAAGGTCTAACCTTGTCTGTGGTATTCTGAGTAGGATTCAATGATTGAATGACTGTGACGTGCTTCAAACTCCTGAGGGCGGGGCGTTAGTGACAGACGCAAAAGAATCACTGGATTCTATTCCGGCCTGATCGAGAACCGACAGATGGATAGCCGTGCCGTGACAGGGTGCGTTGAACATTTCCACTGAGAGGATGGGAGGTAGCCACTGACAACGGTGAAACCCTTGCTTAAGCTTGCCATGGAAAGGAGTAAGAAGGATTGGATGAAGACAGTAGGAAAGCAGAGAGACGGAAGGGAAGGCATCTTCATACGCTTATCTGAAATTCCTACTAATGAATTACATAAGTATCTCTATCTTTATCTTTATGTTATATGCGTTTATCACCATACCCATTTGAGTTTGCCTGACTAAGATTTACAAGGTGACCATAGCTTGCTTCATACCAACAATCTCTGTGGGATCGACCCTTACTCGCGTAAGGTTTATTACTTGGACGACCCAGTACACTTGCTGGTTAGTTGTGCGAAGTTGTAGTGATCTCAATTTCGTGCACCAAGTTTTTGGCGCCGTTGCCGGGGATTGTTGAGTTTGGACAACTGACGGTTCATCTTGTTGCTTAGATTAGGTATTTTTCTTCAGAGTTCTTAAGAATGAATTCTAGTGTTTCAAGGTGATGTTCTTATCATCACCAAAGCTGATTGATCTTCATCAATTTAGCTCTTGAATGCAATGTTCTGCTGAAGCTTGGCTGACCATGTCTAATTCCTTTAGACTGAAGCTTTAGACTAACATTGCATGATTCCTGGAATTCGCATTAAGAATTTTGATACCTTTATTTTCTTTTTCCACTTAATTTTCGAAAAATAAAAAAAAATTACAAAATCATAAAATCCAAAAATATTTTTTGTTTGAGATTCTAGTCTCATTTTAAGTTTGGTGTCAATTGCATGCATTCATTCATGTGTCTTAAGGATCTTCAAGTTATTCTTGATGATTTCTTACTCTGATCTTTGAATTCTCTTGACTTGAATGTTTATGTGTCTCATGTGCATTCTCATTAGTGTAAGTAGTATACAAACTGCTAAGTTTGGTGTCTTGCATGCATTGTTGTTTGATTTTAGTTGCATTTTGATTATTCCTTATTATTAAAAATCCAAAAATATTTTTAATTTGTGTCTTTTCAAGTCAACAATACAGAGAATTGAAGATTCAGAACATTCTGCAGAGGAATTATACAGAAAAAGCTGGGCGTTCAAAACGCCCAGTGAAGAAGGACAGACTGGCGTTTAAACGCCAGCCAGGGTACCTGGTTGGGCGTTTAACGCCCAAAAAGGTAGTGTTTTGGGCGTTAAACGCCAGAATGTGCACCATTCTGGGCGTTTAACGCCAGGATGGCACAAGAGGGAAGATTTTGTTTTCAATGCAAATGTTTTTCAAGTTTTCAAAATCTTTTCAAAATCAAATCTTTTTCAAATCAAATCTTTTCAATCATATGTTTTCAAAATCAATTTCTTTCTATTTTTAAAAATACTTGCTATCAATTAATGATTTGATTCAACATTTCAAGTATGTTGCCTTTTCTATTGAGAAAGGTTTAATGTTTGAATCATATCTTTTCTTGATAGCCAAGTCATTAATTTTCAAAATCAAATCTTTTTAAAATGTTTTTCAAACCATATCTTCTCAATCACATCTTTTTAAAACTAATCATATCTTCTTAACCACATCTTTTTCAAAATAGTTTTCAATCAAATCTTTTTGATTTCTAATTTCAAAATCTTTTTCAAAAATCACTTGATTTCTTTTCCACTTTCATTTTCGAAAATCAATTAGTGTTTTTCAAAAATGTTTTCAAAATCTTTTACTTAATTTTCGAAAATTACTTCCCTTCTTCTCACATCCTTCTATTTATGAAGTAACACTATTCCTTAATGCAAAATTCGAACTCCATCTTCTTTGATAAGTTCGAATTTTCTACTTCTGTCTTCTACTTTTCTTTTCCTCTGACACCTAAAGGAATCTCTATACTGTGACATAGAGGATTCCACATTTTCTTGTTCCCTTCTCTTTCTTATGAGCAGGAGCAAGGACAAAAGCATTCTTGTTGAGGCTGATCCTGAACCTGAAAGGACCTTGAAGAGAAAGCTAAGAGAAGCCAAAGCACAACTCTCTGTGGAGGACCTAACAGAAATCTTCAAAGAAGAAGAACAAATGGCAGCCGAAAACAACAACAATGCCAACAATGCAAGGAAGGTGCTGGGTGACTTTACTGCACCTACTCCCGACTTTTATGGGAGAAGCATCTCTATCCCTGCCATTGGAGCAAACAACTTTGAGCTTAAGCCTCAATTAGTTTCTCTAATGCAACAGAATTGCATGTTCCATGGACTTCCATTGGAAGATCCTCATCAGTTTTTAGCTGAGTTCTTGCAAATCTGTGACACTGTCAAGACTAATGGGGTTGACCCTGAGGTCTACAGACATATGCTATTCCCTTTTGCTGTAAGAGACAGAGCTAGGACATGGTTGGACTCTCAACCTAAAGAAAGCCTGGACTCTTGGGAAAAGCTAGTCAATGCCTTCTTGGCAAAGTTCTTTCCACCTCAAAAATTGAGTAAGCTTAGAGTGGAAGTCCAAACCTTCAGACAGAAGGAAGGAGAATCCCTCTATGAAGCTTGGGAAAGATACAAACAATTAATCAGAAAGTGTCCTTCTGATATGCTTTCTGAATGGAGCATCATAGGTATTTTCTATGATGGTCTCTCTAAACTATCCAAAATGTCTTTGGATAGCTCTGCTGGAGGCTCTCTTCATCTGAAGAAGACGCCTACAGAAGCTCAAGAGCTGATTGAAATGGTTGCAAATAACCAATTCATGTACACTTCTGAAAGGAATCCTGTGAACAATGGGACTAGTCAGAAGAAAGGAGTTCTTGAGATTGACACTCTGAATGCCATATTGGCTCAGAACAAAATATTGACTCAACAAGTCAATATGATTTCTCAAAGTCTGTCTGGAATGCAAAATGCACCAAGCAGTACTAAGGAGGCTTCATCTGAGGAAGAAGCCTATGATCCTGAGAACCCTTCAATGGAAGAGGTGAATTACATGGGAGAATCCTATGGAAACACCTATAATCCTTCATGGAGAAATCATCCAAATTTCTCATGGAAGGATCAACAGAGACCTCAACAAGGTTTCAACAATAATAATGGTGGAAGAAACAGGTTTAGCAATAGCAAGCCTTTTCCATCATCTTCTCAGCAACAGACAGAGAGTTCTAAGCAGAATACCTCTGACTTAGCAACCATGGTCTCTGATCTAATCAAAACCACTCAAAGTTTCATGACTGAAACAAGGTCCTCCATTAGAAACTTGGAAGGACAAGTGGGTCAGCTGAGCAAGAAAATTACTGAACTCCCTCCTAGTACTCTTCCAAGCAATACAGAAGAAAATCCAAAAGGAGAGTGCAAGGCCATCAACATGGCCGAATTTTGGGAGGAAGGAAAGGCAGTGAACGCCACTGAGGAAGACCTCAATGGACGTCCACTGGCCTCCAATGAGTTCCCCAATGAGGAACCATGGGAATCTGAGGCTCAAAATGAGACCATAGAGATTCCATTGAACTTACTTCTGCCATTCATGAGCTCTGATGAGTATTCTTCCTCTGAAGAGGATGAGTATGTCACTGAAGAGCAAGTTGCTAAATACCTTGGAGCAATCATGAAGCTAAATGACAAGTTATTTGGAAATGAGACTTGGGAGGATGAATCCCCTTTGCTCACCAAAGAACTGGATGACTTGTCTAGGCAGAAACTGCCTCAAAAGAGACAGGATCCTGGGAAGTTTTCAATACCTTGTACCATAGGCACCATGACCTTCAAGAAGGCCTTGTGTGACTTAGGGTCAAGTGTAAACCTCATGCCTCTCTCTGTAATGGAGAAGTTAGGGATCTTTGAGGTGCAGGCTGCAAAAATCTCACTAGAGATGGCAGACAATTCAAGAAAACAAGCCTATGGACTTGTAGAGGATGTTCTGGTAAAGGTTGAAGACCATTACATCCCTGCTGATTTCATAGTCCTAGAGACTGGGAAGTGCATGGATGAATCCATCATCCTTGGCAGACCCTTCCTAGCCACAGCAAGGGCTGTGATTGATGTTGATAGAGGAGAATTGATCATTCAAATGAATAAAGAATCCTTTGTGTTTGAGGCTCAAGGATATCCCTCTGTCACCATGGAGAGGAAGCATGAAGAGCTTCTCTCAAAACGGAGCCAAACAGAGCCCCCACAGTCAAACTCTAAGTTTGGTGTTGGGAGGCCACAACCAACTTCTAAGTTTGGTGTTGAACCCCCACATTCAAACTCTAAGTTTGGTGTTGGGAGGTTCCAACATAGCTCTGAGCATTTTTGAGGCTCCATGAGAGTCCTCTGTCAAGCTAATGACATTAAAGAAGCGCTTGTTGGGAGGCAACCCAATGTTATATTTTATCTATTTTCTTTTGTTATTTTATATTTTTTGTAGGTTGATGATCATAAGAAGTCACAAAATCAATGAAAAAAGCAAAAACAGAATGAAAAACAGAAGGAAAAATAGCACACCCTGGAGGAGAGCGTACTGGCGTTTAAACGCCAGTGAGGCTAGCTGTTGGGCGTTTAACGCCCAGTCTGGCACCATTCTGGGCGTTTAACGCCAGAAAGGGGCACCAGACTGGCGTTAAACGCCAGAAAAGGGCAAGAAGCTGGCGTTAAACGCCAGAAATGGGCACCAGCCCGGCGTTTAACGCCAGAATTGGCACAAAACGAGATTTTGTTTGCCATTTGGTGCAGGGATGACTTTTCCTTGACACCTCAGGATCTGTGGACCCCACAGGATCCCCACCTACCCCACCACTCTCTCTCTTCTTCTTCACCTATTCACCAATCACCTCAACACCTCTTCCCCAAAAACCCTTCACCTATCAAATCCCATCTTTCTCTTCACCACTCACATCCATCCTTCATAAAACCCCACCTACCTAACCATTCAAATTCAAAACGCTTTCCCTCCCAAACCCACCCTCACATAGCCGAACCCTACCCTTCCCCCACTCCTATATAAACCCTCCTTCATTCCTTCATTTTCACACAACATACACACTACTTCTCCCCCTTTTGGCTGAACACAAAGCCATTCCCTTCTTCCTCATTTCTTCTTCTTCTACTCTCTTCTTCCTTCTTTTGCTCGAGGACGAGCAAACCTTTTAAGTTTGGTGTGGTAAAAGCATTGCTTTTTGTTTTTCTATAACCATTTATGGCATCCAAGGCCGGAGAAACCTCTAGAAAGAGGAAAGGGAAGGCAAAAGCTTCCACCTCCGAGTCATGGGAGATGGAAAGATTCATCTCAAGGGTGCATCAAGACCACTTCTATGAAGTTGTGGCCTTGAAGAAGGTGATCCCCGAGGTCCCTTTTTCACTCAAAATGGGTGAATATCCGGAGATCCGACATGAGATCCGAAGAAGAGGTTGGGAAGTTCTTACCAACCCCATTCAACAAGTCGGAATCTTAATGGTTCAAGAGTTCTATGCCAATACATGGATCACCAAGAACCATGATCAAAGTGTGAACCCGGATCCAAAGAATTATCTTACTATGGTTCGGGGGAAATACTTGGATTTTAGTCCGGAAAGTGTAAGGTTAGCATTCAATTTGCCCATGATGCAAGGAGATGAACACCCTTACACTAGAAGGGTCAACTTTGATCAAAGGTTGGACCAAGTCCTTACAGTCATATGTGAAGAGGGCGCCCAATGGAAGAGAGATTCAAGAGGGAAGCCGGTTCAATTGAGAAGGCATGACCTCAAACCCGTGGCTAGAGGATGGTTGGAGTTTATTCAATGCTCAATCATTCCTACTAGCAACCGGTCCGAAGTTACTGTAGACCGGGCTATCATGATCCATAGTATCATGATTGGAGAAGAAATAGAAGTTCATGAGGTTATAGCTCAAGAACTCTATAAGGTGGCGGACAAGTCTTCTTCCTTGGCAAGGTTAGCCTTTCCTCATCTCATTTGTCACCTCTGTTATTCAGTTGGAGTTGACATAGAGGGAGACATCCCTATTGATGAGGACAAGCCCATCACTAAGAAGAGGATGGAGCACACAAGAGACCCCACTCATCATGAGATCCCTGAGATGCCTCAAGGGATGCACTTTCCTCCACAAAATTATTGGGAGTAACTAAACACCTCCCTAGGAGAATTAAGTTCCAACATGGGACAACTAAGGGTGGAGCATCAAGAACACTCCATCATCCTCCATGAAATTAGAGAAGATCAAAGAATCATGAGAGAGGAGCAACAAAGACAAGGAAGAGATATTGAGGAGCTCAAGCACTCCATAGGATCTTCAAGAGGAAGAAAGAGCCGCCATCACTAAGGTGGACCCGTTCTTTAATTTCCTTGTTCTTTATTTTCCTGTTTTTCGAAAATTAATGCTTATGTTTGTCCATGTTTGTGTCTTGTGATCATTAGTGTCTTAGTGTCTATGCCTTAAAGTTATGAATGTCCTATGAATCCATCACCTTTCTTAAATGAAAAATGTTCTTAATTGAAAAAGAAAGAATTGCATGAATTTTGAATTTTATAACAGTTTAATTATTTTGATGTGGTGGCAATACTTTTGTTCTCTGAATGTTTGCTTAAATAGTGCATATGTCTTTTGAATTTGTGGTTCATGAATGTTGGCTCTTGAAAGAATGATGAAAAAGGAGACATGTTACTGAGGATCTGAAAAATCATAAAAATGATTCTTGAAGCAAGAAAAAGCAATGAAAAAAAAAAGAAAAAAAAATTTCGAAAAAAAAAGAGAAAAAAAAAGAAAAGAAAGAAAATAAAGTTGTGATCCAAGGCAAAAAGAGTGTGCTTAAGAACCCTGGACACCTCTAATTGGGGACTCTAGCAAAGCTGAGTCACAATCTGAAAAGGTTCACCCAATTATGTGTCTGTGGCATGTATGTATCCGGTGGTAATACTGGAAGACAGAGTGCTTTGGGCCACGGCCAAGACTCAATAAGTAGCTATGTTCAAGAATCATCATACTTTACTAGGAGAATCAATAACACTATCTGGATTCTAAGTTCCTAAAGAAGCCAATCATTCTGAATTTCAAAGGATAGAGTGAGATGCCAAAACTATTCAGAGGTAAAAAGCTAAAAGCCCTGCTCATCTAATTAATACTGATCTTCATAGATGTTTTTGGAATTCATTGCATATTCTCTTCTTTTTATCTTATTTGATTTTCAGTTGCTTGAGGACAAGCAACAATTTAAGTTTGGTGTTGTGATGAGCGGATAATTTGTACGCTTTTTGGCATTGTTTTTAGTGTGTTTTTAGTATGATCTAGTTAGTTTTTAGTATATTTTTATTAGTTTTTAGTTAAAATTCACTTCTCTGGACTTTACTATGAGTTTGTGTGTTTTTCTGTGATTTCAGGTATTTTCTGGGTGAAATTGAGGGACCTGAGCAAAAATCTGATTCAGAGACCAAAAAGGACTGCAGATGCTGTTGGATTCTGACCTCCCTGCACTCGAAGTGGATTTTCTGGGGCTACAGAAGCCCAATTGGCGCGCGCTCAACGGCGTTTGAAAGTAGACATCCTGGGCTTTCCAGCAATATATGATAGTCCATACTTTGCCCAAGATTTGATGGCCCAAACCGGCGTTCAAAGTCACCCTCAGAAATCCCAGCGTTAAACGCCGGAACTGGCACCAAAATGGGAGTTAAACGCCCAAACTGGCACTAAAGCTGACGTTTAACTCCAAGAGGAGTCTCTACACGAAAATGCTTC
Organism: Arachis hypogaea; assembly: GCF_003086295.3. Lineage (NCBI taxonomy): Eukaryota > Viridiplantae > Streptophyta > Magnoliopsida > Fabales > Fabaceae > Arachis > Arachis hypogaea. The sequence goes on from NC_092036.1 coordinate 53,989,446, forward strand.
ATTGCTCAGCCCAAGCACACACCAAGTGGGCCTGGAAGTGGATTTTTATGTCATTTACTCATCTCTGTACACCTTAGGCTACTAGTTCTCTATAAGTAGGACCTTTTACTATTGTATTGAGATATCGGGGTAGTTATCCTTGTTCTGATGCTATCTTAGATCATTGGGAGGCTGGCCATTCGGCCATGCCTAGACCTTGTTCTTATGTATTTTCAACGGTGGAGTTTCTACACACCATAGATTAAGGTGTGGAGCTCTGCTGTACCTCGAGTATTAATGCAATTACTATTGTTCTTCTATTCAATTCCGCTTGTTCTTGTTCTAAGATATCACTTGTTCTTCAACTTGATGAATGTGATGATCTGTGACACTCATCATCATTCTCACCTATGAACGTGTGACTGACAACCACCTCCGTTCTACCTTCGATTGGGTGAATATCTCTTGGATTCCTGATACACGATGCATGGTTGATCGCCTAACAACCGAGTGCTCGCCTGACAACCGAGCCAGCCATTCCGTGAGATCAGAGTCTTCGTGGTATAGGCTAGAACTGATGGCGGCATTCAAGAGAATCCGGAAGGTCTAACCTTGTCTGTGGTATTCTGAGTAGGATTCAATGATTGAATGACTGTGACGTGCTTCAAACTCCTGAGGGCGGGGCGTTAGTGACAGACGCAAAAGAATCACTGGATTCTATTCCGGCCTGATCGAGAACCGACAGATGGATAGCCGTGCCGTGACAGGGTGCGTTGAACATTTCCACTGAGAGGATGGGAGGTAGCCACTGACAACGGTGAAACCCTTGCTTAAGCTTGCCATGGAAAGGAGTAAGAAGGATTGGATGAAGACAGTAGGAAAGCAGAGAGACGGAAGGGAAAGCATCTTCATACGCTTATCTGAAATTCCTACTAATGAATTACATAAGTATCTCTATCTTTATCTTTATGTTATATGCGTTTATCACCATACCCATTTGAGTTTGCCTGACTAAGATTTACAAGGTGACCATAGCTTGCTTCATACCAACAATCTCTGTGGGATCGACCCTTACTCGCGTAAGGTTTATTACTTGGACGACCCAGTACACTTGCTGGTTAGTTGTGCGAAGTTGTAGTGATCTCAATTTCGTGCACCATGAGTCCCAAAGAGCGTCTGACTTCTGCTGGTGCTGAAGTGCCGCCGTCCGAGTTCCTTGTAATGAGGTGGGGGTTGGTACTTGCAAGGGACTCCGATGCTTAAGTTAGATTGGGTCCTGAATATACCTAAGGGTGTCAATGTATTTATAGTAGGGGTGTTCATGGATCGGATCCAATCCTCATATCCGGGGTGTTTATCTGAATCCGATCTGAAAATTACGAATATGGATCCGATCCGCAAGGTTATCAGATCGGATTGGATCTGATCCACACACTAATAGGATCGGATTGCGGATTTTGTGTAGATATCCGCATATCCGATCCGGATATCCACGTATCCGCAAAAATAAATAAATAAATAAAATATTATTTTTATGTTTTGTTTCAACTAATAATTATCATATATGTTATATTATTTTATTTTATTATTTAAAAAAGTATGTTTAACATGATTTTAAGAGTAAACATATTTAAAAGAATAGAAAAAATAAAATTTATTGATATTTTTTAATAAAAATAACCTTTTAAAAATATTTTTGTGTTTTGCGGATATATCTAATCCGTTCCGATCCGCAAATGTGAGGATTGGATCGGATCAGATTCAAGTTTTAAAACTGCGGATATTAGATCCGATCTGATCCAATTCGCATTCACCCCTAATTTATATTAAATAGATAACCATGTTTTAAAGGTGGATGACCGTTTCTTTTTTCTAGGGAAGTTATTGAGATCTCCTTTCTAGATGAGTGAGAGATATCTAAGGAATTAGTTACTTATTTGAATAAGTAGGGTCAGACTCTTGTCGCCGACCTCTATGAGATTGGATAGGTGTGGACCAAGTTTGATTCCTTAATTGGACTCATTCATTTTGGACCTGGTTATATTTTTAGGTCAGGATATGAACAAGTATCATAACATAATTACAATGAAAGGTAAAATTTACTTCATCGCAGAGAATTCAAATTTAAATTTTAATAATAAGATTGCTAGATATATCATTTAAAATTAATAAGATTGCTACAAATAAATTAGGTCTATTTAGGCACACAAAATTTAGGAATAAAAAAAATATACAAACAACGAACTAAAACTATAAGTTAATACCCAAAAATTAATTTTTTTTTTCAAGATAGTAACTACTTAGGTTATCATTATAAATTTTTTATGCAATATCGTAAACTCAATCAAAGGCGAATTTAGAGGAGAACAACTAAGGGCCATGGTCCCAAACAAATTTTGAAACTTTTATATATTATATGATAATGTATTCAATTTTAAAATTGATCTATTAGTCTAGTGCCTAACTAGTTGATTTTTTGGTCAATAAATCTTTTTAATTGTTCCTATTATTTTTTATTTTTTTCATTAATCATTTTGTTTAATGAATCTTTTTTTTTGTTTTTATTATCATATAAAAAATACTTTAATGTTTATGACAAATCCTAATTAAATAGTAAAAAAATATATACATAAAATTCAAATTATTTCAATATTTATTTATTTTTCATGATATTAAAATAATAACATATTAAATAAATTATTTATTAGTATGAATATTTTACATATTTTATTCATTAATTTATTTTAAATACATATATAAAAAATATTAGAGTTACTGATTTATATTATTTATAATAATAAAAGATAAAAATTAGAGTTTTATGAGAAAAAAAAACTTATATATGAGTTTTTTAAAAGTACTTTTATCTATTATGAATGAAATTAAATATAAAATTATTATTTTTAAGTAGAACTTTTATTTTAATATAGAGTTTGTTAATAAATTTTTTATTAAAAATAATAATAAAAAATAATATCATCAATTATATAATATAATAAGTAGGAAAAATGATTCATATAAGCCAATGGCACACCAAAATTTCACAATTTAGGCAAAAGGAAAAACGATACATGAATCAACCAAATACACGTTTCTATGTAATTCGAATTAGAGCAATTCGAATTACACATTCACAGTAATTCAAATCACACTTATTCGAATTACACACACGCACACAAGCACTAATTCGAATCAGGGTGATTCGAATTACATACATACACGCTATTCATATTAATTCGAATTGGGCAGTTTCGAATTACTCAAGAGTTGGTGCCCATAGTAATTCGAAAGAGGGTGTTTCGAATCACTCATGTTTTGCCTATAAAAGGAGTTCGAACCAGCCTCATTTGAACCACTATTCCAAAACCACACTCCACCAAATCCTAGAGAAAACGACCCAAAACGATTTCAACAAAGGCTTGAGCAGAATATTTAGCCGATGAAGGATAATCCGGACAGATTTTATCGTTTGGATAGAGTAGCCCATATAGCTGGTATCATCAACGAAGAGGTAAGTACGAACTCGTTCTTTTAAAAGTAGGATTGAATAACTTAGTTTTTTGTTTATATATGTTATGTTAGAGGTTTTGATAGTGAATGACGTTGGTAATATTTTTTTGTGAATGATTTTATGGTTTTTATTAGTGGTTTTGTATGTGGTTTGGTAAGTGGTATTGTTAGCTGTTGTGTAATCGGTTTTAGTAGTAGTTTTGTTAGTGATTTTGTTGGTGGTTTTATTAGTGGTTTAGTTATTGGTTTTGCTAGTGGCTTTGTTAGTGGTTTTCTTGATGGTTTGTTTGTTAGTGGTTTTGGTGGTGGTATTGTTAGTGGTTTTCTTGGTGGTTTTGTTAGTGGTTTTCTTGGTAATTTTGTTAGTGATTTTGTTAGTGATTTTATTAGTGGTTTAATTAGTGGTTTTAGTGGTTGTATTGTTAGTGGTTTTATTAGTGATTTTTCTTGGTGGTTTTGTTGGTTGTTTTGTTATTGGTCTTCTTAGTGAATCACTATTGTTAGTAAATGATTAAATTTGGTTTTAATTATCTAGTACATTATCTTTGCAGTCCCAGTGATGCATCTTGAGCATGCAATGGCAGCAGGGTATGCGTCTGGACGAGAGGTACGTTCCGTACTTGCAGATGACCGGCTTATACCATCTTGCGAGGCTGAATGAGAGATGGTTCAGACTGAATGAGCCATGGTCAGTGCTTTTGTTGAGCGGTGGCGTCCGGAGACGCACACATAAGTGGCCAACCTCCCCTAACCGGGCCTCTGCCTCTCTCCCCTTGCCAACGAATAGTTCTGCCAACTTCCCATAAGTGGCCTTCACCAGCAAGCACACCAGAAGATTCCTGACTCCCTTCCGGATGGAATTAACACACTCGGAGATGTTTGTCGTCATGTGTCCGAATCTCCTACCTTCATCCCAATGCTGAGTCCACAAAGAATAGTCAATCCTGTTCGCTCAGTCACACATGTCAGGGTCTTCAGACCGCAGAATATCAAACCAGTATTCGAATTCAACTTTAGTCTTGGCATAAGCTACATTCACAAGAAGCCTCCTTAGGTCCTTGCCCTTGAATGTGAGGGCAAAATTTGCGGCCACATGTCGAATACAGAATGCACGGTATATAGCAGAAGGTAGCCATCCTCCATCAGGAGCCTCAAGTGCAGCCTTGATCCCATTGTGCCTATCTGATATAACTAATAGACCCATTTGTGGGGTCACGTGCTGCCGGAGATGGGATAGAAAAAACGACCAGGACTCCGCATTCTCACCCTCCACGAGTGCAAATGCAACAAGCAGGATGTTGGAGTTCCCGTTCTGTGCAATCGCGACAAGCAACGTACCCCCATATTTACCATACAAGTGGGTCCCATCAATACTCACCAATGGCTTGCAATGCCGGAATGCCTCAATAGATGGTGGAAACGTCCAGAAAAGCCAGTGAAAATGGGCTTGCGAGCCATCGACCTGCCCGCCACTTGAACAGGACTCGTCCTCAGCACTGCAACACTACCAGGCATCGTCATTTGACCTCCTAAGACCCACCGCGGTAGCTCATTGTATGACTCATCCCAATCACCGTAAATATGGGCGACGGCCTTCTGCTTTGCCAACCAAATCCTCCTATAAGTCGGCCTGAACCCAAAGTGTGCCTCCGTCGCATTCAGTAGTACCTTGATGCAGACGGATGCATCAGCTCTAACCATTGGCATGATGAAGGCCGAGATCACATGATAGTACATACTCATGTGGTCGCTCGAGATGGACGTCGCGAGACATGTATTAGGTCCGTTGTATCCTTTCATCTCCCAAATACCCTTGCACTTGATGCGCGAGCATCTTTCCTATCTTTTCCTAGTGAATTTGCATTCAATTTGTTGAGTTTAATCAACAATTAATTATCTCTTAGCCACTATAGATGTTACTTTGAGTCATGTGCAATTCTATTTATTTTAGGTAGTATTCGGCTGGATTTGATGGACTTTTCGCAGAAAAAGAGAAAAAGGCGAATGATGTTGTCAACCCTCACCTCTCTGCACTCAAACCTGAATAACTCGAGCTACAAACATCCAATGGATGTGATTTCAGTGGTGTTGAAAAGCTAACTTTAAGAGCTTTCCAACGATATATAATAGTTCATACTTCTCTTCCATCAACTCTGCAAGGGATGCGCCTAACTTTAGAAAATTCAAGTTAGGCGCAAAACACAACAACAACACGCAACTGATGCTCCACCACTCAAGTTAGGCGCACTAGCAACTCAAGTAAGGCACCTAAGCAAGCATTCCATGCAAATACTCACTGCAATCTTTAAGTATGGTGCAGCCCCCTGCCAAGTAAGGCACCAATATTAAAGAGACAAGTGGTCCCCATCCGCCCTCAAGGCTTGCACGAGATATGAATTTATTTTCTGATTAAACTTTAATTTTTATATTAAAATAGGAAAAGATATTATTTAGTTTTAGAAAATATAATTTACATTAATTAGGACTATATATAAAAGGGAAAGGAAGCAGCCCTTCGGGTGAATCTTTTCTCCTCTACCTCATTCCACAATTTATAGTTTTTCAGAATCCTAGTTTTTTCTCTAAACCTCCACTGTTAAGGTTAGGAGCTCTGTCTATTGTATAGATTGATACTATTATTTTTCTATTTTAATTCATGTACTGATCTATAATTCAAGAATTATTTTCGTTTTTATCTTATGAATTTGGGTGGAACGGAAGTATGACCCTTGTTCTAATTGAGTTCTTGTATAACTTGGAAAAGCTCTTTACTTGAACAACAACTTGAAAAAACATTCTCCTAAATTTCTAATTATCTGGACTTAACGGGATGCATGACATATAATCCTCTTATATTTGGGTAATTAGGATTTTTTGTGGCATATAAACTAGAATTGAACTTCACCCTCTAATTGGAATTAAGTGACCAAGGAATTGGCGGTTGATGAATTTTAGAGGAGACTAAAAAGGTCTAACAAATTAGGATTTGCTTAAAATAGTTAGTAAGAAAAGTCAATCCAAAAAATAGATATCTCTGAAGCCTTAACTATTTTCTATATATATATTATTCGCATCAATTTACTGTTTGCTATTTTGATTCTCTGATTTACTATTTAATACTTTTGAACACCAAAACACTCTTTTCTATTTGTCTAACTAAGTAAATCACTTAACCATTGTTGCTTAGTCTATCAATCCTTGTTGGATCGATCCTCATTCACCTGAGGTATTACTTGGTACGACCCGGTGCACTTGCCGGTTAGTTTGTGGTTGTAAATTTCGCATCAAGTTTTTGGCGCCGTTACCGGGGATTGACTGTGATTGACAACTACTAGTTGTTTGATTTCTTAGATTAGGCATTTTTGCTTTAATTTCATTTATCTTATTTCTTTAAAAAAATTATTTTGATTTATTTTATTTTTTTCTCTTAATTTCTGAAATTAAGTTTGATGTTCCCTTAGTTGTTTTATTCTTCCTAGTTATTTTACTTATTGAGTTTAAATTTTATACTCTTTTTTGCTCATTAGTTATTTTATTTTCTTAATTATTCAGTTTATTTTCTTTATTTTATTTTTCTTTTATTTTCGTTTTCTTTTATATTTTATTTATTTATTTATTTTTATTTTTCTTTATGTTCTTTCTTCTTTGCTTGCCTGTTTACCACATGGTGCGTTTAATTCTTTTTGGTATTTTATGCTAAGAAAAAATAATGGAGAGAGATCACATAGGTTACTATTCAGACCCAAGTAGTGATTCATATTATTGTGGATGGAGGAACTATCTGAATTTTGGTTGGCAAAGTCAAAACCAAAGAAATTTCAGTGCTCCATGTTCCACTATCAAGACCCACCATCTCCATATTCATATCAAGAACTACCACCTCTCTATCCCTATTGGTGCACGAAATTGTGATCAATACTTTTCACAACTCAAATAATCCCTGGTGATGAACCCAAAAACTTGATGTTCAATACCATGGCATAAACATAACTTCGCACAACTAACCAGCAAGTGTACTGGGTCGTCCAAGTAATAAACCTTACGCGAGTAAGGGTCGATCCCACAGAGATTGTTGGTATGAAGCAAGCTATGGTCACCTTGTAAATCTTAGTCAGGCAACTCAAATGGATATGGGTGATATACGAATAAAACATAAAGATAAAGATAGAGATACTTATGTAATTCATTGGTGGGAATTTCAGATAAGCGTATGGAGATGCTTGGTCCCTTCCGTCTCTCTGCTTTCCTACTGTCTTCATCCAATCCTTCTTACTCCTTTCCATGGCAAGCTATATGCAAGGGTTTCACCGTTGTCAGTGGCTACCTCCCATCCTCTCAGTGGAAATGTTCAACGCACCCTGTCACGGCACGGCTATCCATCTGTCGGTTCTCAATCAGGCCGGAATAGAATCCAGTGATTCTTTTGCGTCTGTCACTAACGCCCCGCCCTCAGGAGTTTGAAGCTCGTCACAGTCATTCAATCATTGAATCCTACTCAGAATACCACAGACAAGGTTTAGACCTTCCGGATTCTCTTGAATGCCGCCATCAGTTCTAGCTTATACCACGAAGATTCCGGTTAAAGAATCCAAGAGATATCCACCCAATCTAAGGTAGAACGGAGGTGGTTGTCAGGCACACGTTCATAGGTGAGAATGATGATGAGTGTCACGGATCATCACATTCATCAAGTTGAAGAACAAGTGATATCTTAGAACAAGAACAAGCGGAATTGAATAGAAGAACAATAGTAATTGCATTAATACTCGAGGTACAGCAGAGCTCCACACCTTAATCTATGGTGTGTAGAAACTCTACCGTTGAAAATACATAAGAACAAGGTCTAGGCATGGCCGAATGGCCAGCCTCCCAATGATCTAAGATAGCATCAGAACAAAGATAGCTACCCAGATATATCAATACAATAGTAAAAGGTCCTACTTATAGAGAACTAGTAGCCTAGGGTTTACAGAGATGAGTAAATGACATAAAAATCCACTTCCGGGCCCACTTTGTGTGTGCTTGGATTGAGCATTGAAGCATTTTCGTGTAGAGACTCTTCTTGGAGTTAAACGCCAGCTTTGGTGCCAGTTTGGGCGTTTAACTCCCATTCTTGTGCCAGTTCCGGCGTTTAACGCTGGGAATTCTGAAGGTGACTTTGAACGCCGGTTTGGGCCATCAAATTTTGGGCAAAGTATGGACTATCATATATTGCTGGAAAGCCCAGGATGTCTACTTTCCAACTCCGTTGAGAGCGCGCCAATTGGGCTTCTGTAGCTCCAGAAAATCCACTTAGAGTGCAGGGAGGTCAGAATCCAACAGCATCTGCAGTCCTTTTTAGTCTCTGAATCAGATTTTTGCTCAGGTCCCTCAATTTCAGCCAGAAAATACCTGAAATCACAGAAAAACACACAAAGTCATAGTAAAGTCCAGAAGAGTGAATTTTAACTAAAAACTAATAAAAATATACTAAAAACTAACTAGATCATACTAAAAACATACTAAAAACAATGCCAAAAAGCGTACAAATTATCCGCTCATCACCTATCAAGAACCATCATCTTTCTACCCATATAAAGAGCCAACATCTCCATATTCATACCAGGAACCATCCTCTTTTTACTCTTATTAAGAACCATCATCTTCTTCTTATTCATATCAAGAGCCACTACCTTCTTATTCATATCAAGAACCTTCAGCTTTTGAGCTTCTCATGAAAGAATGCATACATGATATGAGGATTAGTGTAAAAAATGTAGAGAAATATGTGCAGATGATTATCAAATCCCAGAAAGAGGAACAAGCAAATTCCTTCCCAAGAGATATAATGCAAGATCCGATGGAAAAAAGTGAGAAAATCAATCAAAGGAGTTCATACTCCAGTGAATTAGAGAATTTTTCACCCTCACACATGAAAAAATAGGAAGATGCACAAACAAAGGAGGTTGTAAGGGATGAAAACAATTATGGGAATCTACACTTCAATGAAGTAGAGAGTGAACCTTTTCAAATTGTGACTTAGCTTTGCTAGAGTCCCCAATTAGAGGTGTCCAGGGTTCTTAAGCACACTCTTTTTGCCTTAGATCACAACTTTATTTCTTTCTTTTTCTTTCTTTTTCTCTTTCTTTTTCTTTCTCTTTTTTTTTCGAAATTTTTTTTTCACTGCTTTTTCTTGCTTCAAGAATCATTTTTATGATTTTTCAGATCCTCAGTAACATTTCTCCTTTTTCATCATTCTTTCAAGAGCCAACATTCATGAACCACAAATTCAAAAGACATATGCACTGTTTAAGCATACATTCAGAAAACAAAAGTATTGCCACCACATCAAAATAATTAAACTGTTATAAAATTCAAAATTCATGCAATTCTTTTCTTTTTCAATTAAGCACATTTTTTTTATTCAAGAAAGGTGATTGATTCATAGGACATTCATAACTTTAAGGCATAGACACTAAGACACTAATGATTACAAGACACAAACATAGATAAACATAAGCACTAAAATTCGAAAAACAGAAAATAAAGAACAAGGAAATTAAAGAACGGGTCCACCTTAGTGATGGCGGCTTGTTCTTCCTTTTGAAGATCCTATGGAGTGCTTGAGCTCCTCAATGTCTCTTCCTTGCCTTTGTTGCTCCTCTCTCATGATTCTTTGATCTTCTCTAATTTCATGGAGGAGAATGGAATGTTCTTGGTGCTCCACCCTTAGTTGTCCCATGTTGGAACTCAATTCTCCTAGGGAGGTGTTTAGTTGCTCCCAATAGTTTTGTGGAGGAAAGTGCATCCCCTGAGGCATCTCAGGGATTTGATGATGAGAGGGGTCTCTTGTTTGCTCCATCCTCTTCTTAGTAATGGGCTTGTCCTCATCAATGGGGATGTCTCCCTCTATGTCAACTCCAACTGAATAACAGAGGTGACAAATGAGATGAGGAAAGGCTAACCTTGCCAAGGTAGAGGACTTGTCCGCCACCTTATAAAGTTCTTGAGCTATAACCTCATGAACTTCTATTTCTTCTCCAATCATGATGCTATGGATCATGATAGCTCGGTCTATAGTAACTTCGGACCGGTTGCTAGTGGGAATGATTGAGCGTTGGATAAACTCCAACCATCCCCTAGCCACGGGCTTGAGGTCATGCCTTCTCAATTGAACCAGCTTTCCTCTTGAATCTCTCTTCCATTGGGCGCCCTCTTCACAAATGTCTATGAGGACTTGGTCCAACCTTTGATCAAAGTTGACCCTTCTAGTGTAAGGGTGTTCATCTCCTTGCATCATGGGCAAGTTGAATGCCAACCTTACATTTTCCGGACTAAAATCCAAGTATTTCCCCCGAACCATAGTAAGCCAATTCTTTGGATCCGGGTTCACACTTTGATCATGGTTCTTGGTGATCCATGCATTGGCATAGAACTCTTGAACCATTAAGATTCCGACTTGTTGAATGGGGTTGGTAAGAACTTCCCAACCTCTTCTTCGGATCTCATGTCGGATCTCCGGATATTCACTCTTTTTGAGTGAAAAAGGGACCTCGGGGATCACCTTCTTCAAGGCCACAACTTCATAGAAGTGGTCTTGATGCACCCTTGAGATGAATCTCTCCATCTCCCATGACTCGGAGGTAGAAGCTTTTGCCTTCCCTTTCCTCTTTCTAGAGGTTTCTCCGGCCTTGGATGCCATAAATGGTTATGGAAAAACAAAAAGCAATGCTTTTACCACACCAAACTTAAAAGGTTTGCTCGTCCTCGAGCAAAAGAAGAAAGAAGAGAGTAGAAGAAGAAGAAATGGGGAAGAAGTGGTGTTTAGGTTGTGTGAAAATGAAGGAGTGAAGATGGGTTTATATAGGAGTGGGGGGGATGATGGTTCGGTCATGTATGGGAGGGTTTGGGTGGGAAAGTGGTTTGAATTTGAATGATGAGGTAGGTGGGGTTTTATGAAGGATGGATGTGAGTGGTGAAGAGAAAGATGGGATTTGATAGGTGAAGGGTTTTTGGGGAAGAGGTGTTGAGGTGATTGGTGAATGGGTGAAGAAGAGAGAGAGAATGGTAGGGTAGGTGGGGATCCTGTGGGGTCCACAGATCCTGAGGTGTCAAGGAAAAGTCATCCCTGCACCAAATGGCATGCAAAAATGCGTTTTTAGCCAATTCTGGCGTTAAACGCCGGGCTGGTGCCCATTTCTGGCGTTTAACGCCAGCTTCTTGCCCTTTTCTGGCGTTTAACGCCAGTCTGGTGCCCCTTTCTGGCGTTAAACGCCCAGAATGGTGCCAAACTGGGCATTAAACGCCCATCTGCTAGCCTTACTGGCGTTTAAACGCCAGTAGGTTCTTCCTCCAGGGTGTGCTGTTTTTCTTTCTGTTTTTCATTTTGTTTTTGCTTTTTTCATTGATTTTGTGACTTCTCATGATCATCAACCTACAAGAGAACATAAAATAACAAAAGAAAATAGATAAAATATAACATTGGGGTGCCTCCCAACAAGCGCTTCTTTAATGTCAGTAGCTTGACAGTGGGCTCTCATGGAGCCTCAGAAATGCTCAGAGCAATGTTGGAACCTCCCAACACCAAACTTAGAGTTTGAATGTGGGGGTTCAACACCAAACTTAGAAGTTGGTTGTGGCCTCCCAACACCAAACTTAGAGTTTGACTGTGGGGGCTCTGTTTGACTCTGTTTTGAGAAAAGCTCTTCATGCTTCCTCTCTATGGTGACAGAGGGATATCCTTGAGCCTCAAACACCAAGGATTCTTCATTCACTTGAATGATCAATTCTCCTCTATCAACATCAATCTCAGCCTTTGCTGTGGCTAGGAAGGGTCTGCCAAGGATGATGGGTTCATCCATGCATTTCCCAGTCTCAAGAACTATGAAATCAGCAGGGATGTAATGGTCTTCAACCTTTACCAGAACATCCTCTACAAGTCCATAAGCTTGTTTTTCTTGAGTTGTCTGCCATCTCTAGTGAGATTTTTGCAGCTTGCACCTCAAAGATCCCTAGCTTCTCCATTACATAGAGAGGCATGAGGTTTACACTTGACCCTAAGTCACACAAGGCCTTCTTGAAGGTCATGGTGCCTATGGTACAAGGTATTGAAAACTTCCCGGGATCCTGTCTCTTTTGAGGTAATTTCTGCCTAGACAAGTCATCCAGTTCTTTGGTGAGCAAAGGGGGTTCATCCTCCCAAGTCTCATTTCCAAATAACTTGTCATTTAGCTTAATGATTGCTCCAAGGTATTTAGCAACTTGCTCTTCAGTGACATACTCATCCTCTTCAGAGGAAGAATACTCATCAGAGCTCATGAATGGCAGAAGTAAGTCCAATGGAATCTCTATGGTCTCATTTTGAGCCTCAGATTCCCATGGTTCCTCATTGGGGAACTCATTGGAGGCCAGTGGACGTCCATTGAGGTCTTCCTCAGTAGCGTTCACTGCCTCTTCCTCCTCTCCTAATTCGGCCATGTTGATGGCTTTGCACTTTCCTTTTGGGTTTTCTTCTGTATTGCTTGGAAGAGTACTAGGAGCGAGTTCAGTAATTTTCTTGCTCAGCTGACCCACTTGTCCTTCCAAGTTTCTAATGGAGGACCTTGTTTCAGTCATGAAACTTTGAGTGGTTTTGATTAGATCAGAGACCATAGTTGCTAAGTCAGAGGTGTTCTGCTTAGAACTCTCTGTCTGTTGCTGAGAAGATGATGGAAAAGGCTTGCTATTGCTAAAACTGTTTCTTCCACCATTATTATTGTTAAAACCTTGTTGAGGTTTCTGTTGATCCTTCCATGAGAAATTTGGATGATTTCTCCATGAAGGATTATAGTTGTTTCCATAGGGTTCTCCCATGTAATTCACCTCTTCCATTGAAGGGTTCTCAGGATCATAAGCTTCTTCTTCAGATGAAGCTTCCTTAGTACTGCTTGGTGCATTTTGCATTCCAGACAGACTTTGAGAACTCATGTTGACTTGCTGAGTCAATATCTTGTTCTGAGCTAATATGACATTCAGAGTGTCAATCTCAAGAACTCCTTTCTTCTGATTTGTCCCATTGTTCACAGGATTCCTTTTAGAAGTGTACATGAATTCGTTATTTGCAACCATTTCAATGAGCTCTTGAGCTTCTGTAGGCGTCTTCTTCAGATAAAGAGATCCTCCAGCAGAGCTATCCAAAGACATCTTGGACAGTTCAGACAGACCATCATAGAAAATACCTATGATGCTCCATTCAGAAAGCATATCAGAGGGACACTTTCTGATTAATTGTTTGTATCTTTCCGAAGCTACATAGAGGGATTCTCCTTCCTTCTGTCTGAAGGTTTGGACTTCCACTCTAAGCTTACTCAATTTTTGAGGTGGAAAGAACTTTGCCAAGAAGGCATTGACTAGCGTTTCCCAAGAGTTCAGGCTTTCTTTAGGTTGTGAGTCCAACCATGTTCTAGCTCTGTCTCTTACAGCAAAAGGGAATAGCATAAGTCTGTAGACCTCAGGGTCAACCCCATTGGTCTTGACAGTGTCACAGATTTGCAAGAACTCAGCTAAGAACTGATGAGGATCTTCCAATGGAAGTCCATGGAACTTGCAATTCTGTTGCATTAGAGAAACTAATTGAGGCTTAAGCTCAAAGTTGTTTGCTCCAATGGCAGGGATAGAGATGCTTCTCCCATAGAAGTCGGGAGTAGGTGCAGTAAAGTCACCCAGTACCTTCCTTGCATTGTTGGCATTGTTGTTGTTTTCGGCTGCCATGGGTTCTTCTTCTTTGAAAATTTCTGTTAGGTCCTCTATAGAGAATTGTGCCTTAGCTTCTCTTAGTTTTCGCCTCAAGGTCCTTTCAGGTTCATGGTCAGCCTCAACAAGAATGCTTTTGTCTTTGCTCCTGCTCATATGAAAGAGAAGAGAACAAGAAAATATGGAATCCTCTATGTCACAGTACAGAGATTCCTTGAGGTGTCAGAGGAAAAGAAAAATGGAAGGAAGAGGTAGAAAATTCAAACTTATCAAAGAAGATGGAATTCGAATTGTGCATTAAGGAATAGTGTTAGTCCATAAATAGAAGGATGTGAGAAAAGGGGAAGTAATTTTCGAAAATTTAAGTAAAAGATTTTGAAAACATTTTGAAAAACACTAATTGATTTTCGAAAACCATGATTGAGAAAGAAGTAAAGTGAATTTTGAAAAAGATTTTGAAATTAGAAATCAAAAAGATTTGATTGAAAACTATTTTGAAAAAGATGTGGTTAAGAAGATATGATTGGTTTTTAAAAAAAATGTGATTGAGAAGATATGATTTGAAAAACATTTTAAAAAGATTTGATTTTAAAAATTAATGACTTGGCTATCAAGAAAAGATATGATTCAATCATTAAACCTTTCTCAACAGAAAAGGCGACATACTTGAAATGTTGAATCAAATCATTAATTGATAGCAAGTATCTTTGAAAATAGAAAGAAATCAATTTTGAAAACATATGATTGAAAAGATATGATTTGAAAAAGATTTGATTTTGAAAAACTTTGAAAACCTGAAAAAAAATTGCATTGAAAACAGAATCTTCCCTCTTGTGCCATCCTGGCGTTAAACGCCCAGAATGGTGCACATTCTGGCATTTAACGCCCAAAACTCTACCCTTTTGGGCGTTAAACGCCCAGCCAGGCACCCTGGCTGGCGTTTAAACGCCAGTCTGTCTTCTTCACTGGGCATTTTGAACGCCCAGCTTTTTCTGTATAATTCCTCTGCAGTATGTTCTGAATCTTCAATTCTCTGTATTATTGACTTGAAAAGACACAAATTAAAAATATTTTTGGATTTTTAATAGTGAGGAATAATCAAAATGCAACTAAAATCAAATAACAATGCATGCAAGACACCAAACTTTGCAGTTTGTATACTACTGACACTAACAAAATGAGAATGCATATGAGACACACAAAACACTCAAGTCAAGAGAATTTAAAAATCAGAGCAATGAAATCATCAAGAACAACTTGAAGATTAATGAAGACACATGCATGAATGCAAAAAGAACAGAAACATGCAATTGACACCAAACTTAAAATGAGACTCTAGACTCAAACAAGAAACATAAAATATTTTTGGTTTTTTATGATTTTGTAATTTTTTTGGATCTTTCGAAAATTAAGTGGAAAAGAAAATAAAGGTATTAAAATTCTTAATGAGAATTCCAGGAATCATGCAATGTTAGTCTAAAGCTTCAGTCTAAAGGAATTAGACATGGTCAGCCAAGCTTCAGCAGAACATTGCATTCAAGAGCTAAATTGATGAAGATCAATCAGCTTTGGTGATGATAAGAACATCACTTTGAAACACTAGAATTCATTCTTAAGAACTCTGAAGAAAAAATACCTAATCTAAGCAACAAGATGAACCGTCAGTTGTCCAAACTCAACAATCCCCGGCAACGGCGCCAAAAACTTGGTGCACGAAATTGTGATCAATACTTTTCACAACTCAAATAATCCCTGGTGATGAACCCAAAAACTTGATGTTCAATACCATGGCATAAACACAACTTCGCACAACTAACCAGCAAGTGTACTGGGTCGTCCAAGTAATAAACCTTACGCGAGTAAGGGTCGATCCCACAGAGATTGTTGGTATGAAGCAAGCTATGGTCACCTTGTAAATCTTAGTCAGGCAACTCAAATGGATATGGGTGATATACGAATAAAACATAAAGATAAAGATAGAGATACTTATGTAATTCATTGGTGGGAATTTCAGATAAGCGTATGGAGATGCTTGGTCCCTTCCGTCTCTCTGCTTTCCTACTGTCTTCATCCAATCCTTCTTACTCCTTTCCATGGCAAGCTATATGCAAGGGTTTCACCGTTGTCAGTGGCTACCTCCCATCCTCTCAGTGGAAATGTTCAACGCACCCTGTCACGGCACGGCTATCCATCTGTCGGTTCTCAATCAGGCCGGAATAGAATCCAGTGATTCTTTTGCGTCTGTCACTAACGCCCCGCCCTCAGGAGTTTGAAGCTCGTCACAGTCATTCAATCATTGAATCCTACTCAGAATACCACAGACAAGGTTTAGACCTTCCGGATTCTCTTGAATGCCGCCATCAGTTCTAGCTTATACCACGAAGATTCCGGTTAAAGAATCCAAGAGATATCCACCCAATCTAAGGTAGAACGGAGGTGGTTGTCAGGCACACGTTCATAGGTGAGAATGATGATGAGTGTCACGGATCATCACATTCATCAAGTTGAAGAACAAGTGATATCTTAGAACAAGAACAAGCGGAATTGAATAGAAGAACAATAGTAATTGCATTAATACTCGAGGTACAGCAGAGCTCCACACCTTAATCTATGGTGTGTAGAAACTCTACCGTTGAAAATACATAAGAACAAGGTCTAGGCATGGCCGAATGGCCAGCCTCCCAATGATCTAAGATAGCATCAGAACAAAGATAGCTACCCAGATATATCAATACAATAGTAAAAGGTCCTACTTATAGAGAACTAGTAGCCTAGGGTTTACAGAGATGAGTAAATGACATAAAAATCCACTTCCGGGCCCACTTGGTGTGTGCTTGGATTGAGAATTGAAGCATTTTCGTGTAGAGACTCTTCTTGGAGTTAAACGCCAGCTTTGGTGCCAGTTTGGGCGTTTAACTCCCATTCTTGTGCCAGTTCCGGCGTTTAACGCTGGGAATTCTGAAGGTGACTTTGAACGCCGGTTTGGGCCATCAAAGCTTGGGCAAAGTATGGACTATCATATATTGCTGGAAAGCCCAGGATGTCTACTTTCCAACGCCGTTGAGAGCGCGCCAATTGGGCTTCTGTAGCTCCAGAAAATCTACTTCGAGTGCAGGGAGGTCAGAATCCAACAGCATCTGCAGTCCTTTTTAGTCTCTGAATCAGATTTTTGCTCAGGTCCCTCAATTTCAGCCAGAAAATACCTGAAATCACAGAAAAACACACAAACTCATAGTAAAGTCCAGAAGAGTGAATTTCAACTAAAAACTAATAAAAATATACTAAAAACTAACTAGATCATACTAAAAACATACTAAAAACAATGCCAAAAAGCGTACAAATTATCCGCTCATCACCTATCAAGAACCATCATCTTTCTACCCATATCAAGAGCCAACATCTCCATATTCATACCAGGAACCATCCTCTTTTTACTCTTATTAAGAACCATCATCTGCTTCTTATTCATATCAAGAGCCACTACCTTCTTATTCATATCAAGAACCTTCAGCTTTTGAGCTTCTCATGAAAGAATGCATACATGATATGAGGATTAGTGTAAAAAATGTAGAGAAATATGTGCAGATGATTATCAAATCCCAGAAAGAGGAACAAGCAAATTCCTTCCCAAGAGATATAATGCAAGATCCGATGGAAAAAAGTGAGAAAATCAATCAAAGGAGTTCATACTCCAGTGAATTAGAGAATTTTTCACCCTCACACATGAAAAAATAGGAAGATGCACAAACAAAGGAGGTTGTAAGGGATGAAAACAATTATGGGAATCTACACTTCAATGAAGTAGAGAGTGACATAGAGTGTGAGTTTATTGAACCACCAATTCAAGAAGTTCTTGATGAAGGGTACACTCCAACCATCACACAACACCCATATTTTGAAATCAAAGAAGTGAAGGCAACCAAGGCAAGCACTAAAAAGGGGATTGGAGCCAAGAAACAGAAGAAAATATCCATGAAAAAGAGAAGGTCAGCAAAAAATAATCCAACCTCTACCCCAACAAGTAAGGTGAATCAAGCTAATCACAATACAAGAAAGCTTGTTAGGAGGAATTTATATCAGGGGGCACTAATTTTCACCTCTCCCCCCTTGGAGTCATTTCTTTTAACCAACTGGAAGAAGAGGAAAAAAATTCGACAATCAAGTGTCAAGCTAGCGACGGTAAAGAAGCGCTTGTCAAAAGGCAACCCGATATTTTCGTATCCTTTAGTTGATATTTGTTGGTTTAATTTGTTATTTATTTAGTTTTAGTTGAGTTTTTACTATTATTTCTTTGTTTTACATGTGTTTAGATCATTCAGAGTTATTGAAACAGAAACAGGTTCCTAAATATAGCGTTTCGGACACTTGAGAGTATATTGATTCGGATGAGGTGACGCCTAACTTGAAAATCTCAAAGTTAGGCGCCACATGTGATATGCAAAGAAGCATTTTTCTCGGAAGGGTTGGCGCCTAACTTGAAGTTTCTCAAGTTAGGCGCCCCAATGATACGCACAAGAAAAATTTTTACTGCCTAGTCCATGCCTAACTTGAGAATTCTCAAGTTAGGTGCAAGGTGTGAAGACTTAAGACAAGTTAGGCGCATTGGAGGCCAAATTGGGCGCAGAAGCAGCTAGCCCATTCGGGAGGGTTCAAGTAAGGCGCAACAAGAAAGGGCGTGACATCAAGTTAAGCGCAAGGCCTTGAATATTGATTAAAGTTAGGCGCCATTCCACTTGAAGTTAGGCAGAAGCTTCAATTTCAAATCCCTT
Organism: Arachis hypogaea; assembly: GCF_003086295.3. Lineage (NCBI taxonomy): Eukaryota > Viridiplantae > Streptophyta > Magnoliopsida > Fabales > Fabaceae > Arachis > Arachis hypogaea. The sequence continues at coordinate 54,008,414 of NC_092036.1, forward strand.
ACGATTTGCTTAGCAAATCCCCACTCCATCAGAATCAATTACAAGATTCTTTTTCTTTTTCAAATCCCCCCTTATATACATATATATATCTATTACCCCCCTCTCTTATATATACCCCCTCTTTTATATATATATACTCCCCCCCCCCCCTTTATATATATATAAATCAATAAATTATTAACTATATATAAAAAAATAATAATAAATTAAAAATAAATAAATAAATACATAAATAAATAAATATATAAATAAATATATATATAAACAAGTTGTAACTTTTATCTTTTTTGTCCTTTTGTTATTTTCAGCTTTTTTTTGCATTACTATTTGTTTTTACTCTTCCATACATTTTTTTATGTCCCTCTTTGTTTTTAGTTTTTTTTTTGTTTGAGAACAAGCAAACTTTTAAGTTTGGTGTTGTCGCTTCGCTTGTGGCTTTTCTATTTGTTTTATTGGCACCAAAAGGAGGTAAATCATCTTCACGGAGGAGCAAAGCCTGAAGAATGAGACGGCCACTAGGATAACTGAGGTGGTTGGGTTCTTTTCATTCTATATTTTCTTTCGTTCTTATTATGTTATATTCCTATTTTCTGCTATTTTGTCTTAGTATTTGCATGATCTTTTTTTATGTCAATTCCTAGGTTCTAGTTGATTTACTATTTTTAATTTTGTTATTTGCTTTTAGTTCTAAAAAGTTGTCTCATGTACCGTTCACTGAACTTGAATCTAAAAAGAAAAAGAAAAGAAGTGATGTATTGCATGAGAAAATGAGTTTATATTAAAGAGTAATCTTATTTACTTAAGTGTGGTGGTATTATATGTGATTCTGAATGCATGATATGAACATTGCATATTTGAATTTGAATCAAAGGATGTGATGCATGAGGAATAGGAATTTAGAGAACTATTATGAATTCTCTTAATTAAACAAAAGCTTAATCTTTGAAGCAAAAGAAAAAAACAAAAGAAAAAAATAAAAGCAAGGTCCAAGGCTCTGAGCATCAATGATTAGGGAGGTCAGACATGATTAAAAGATCAAGGAGTTGTTTCCCTAGTCATATGCTTGTGGTGTAAATGTGTCAAGCAATCCTTGAGACAGAACACTAAGAGTCAAGATCAAATGCAATCAACAGAGTATGCCAAAGGCTTTGAGCACCATTATCTGGGAGTAATTGAAAAAAAAAATCAGAACTTAAAGAGGGTTTCCCAGTTAAGTGTTTGTGGTGTTTTTTTGTGTCAAGTGAAATTTGAGACAAAATATTTAAAGTCACGGCTAGGCTCTAGGTGCAAAGCACCAAAGAAAAGAGAATTAAAAGGAATTTGTTGTGTTCAAGGGTTAAACTGAAGAATAAAAGATTAGAGAAATTCATCATATTATCCGAATTCTAATTCCGAATGATAGTGGTATTCTTCTTATTCAAAGGAGAGTGAGATGTCAGAACTATTCAGAATTGCAGTTGTAAATCCCACTTCAAGAAGAGACATGAGCTTAATTGAACTCTCACTCTCATGCAATTTCACATCCTAAGCCTATGTTAGTTTTGGTTGCTTGAGGACAAGCAACAATTCAAGTTTGGTGTTGTGATGCGTGAGCATCTTTCCTATCTTTTCCTAGTGAATTTGTATTCAATTTGTTGAGTTTAATCAAGAATTAATTATCTTTTAGCCACTATGGATGCTACTTTGAGTCGTGTGCAATTCTATTTATTTTAGGTAGAATTCGGCTGGATTTGATGTAGTTTCCGCAGAAAAAGAGAAGAAGGCGAATGATGCTGTCAACCCTAACCTCTCTGCACTCAAACCTAAATAACTTGAGCTACAGAGGTCTAATGGACTTGATTTTAGTGGCGTTGGAAAGACAACTTTCAGAGCTTTCCAAAAATAAATAATAGTTCATACTTCTCTTCCATCAACTCTGCAAGAGCTGCGCTAACCTAACTTGAGAAAATTCAAGTTAGGCGCAAGGCACAACAACAACACGCAACGCAAGTGATGCTCCAACACTCAAGTTAGGTGTACTAGCAACTCAAGTAAGGTGCCTAAGCCAGCATTCCATGCTAATACTCACTGCAATCTTCAAGTAAGGCGCAGCCCCCTGCCAAGTAAGGCGCCAATATTAAAGAGACAAGTGGTCCCCATCCGCCCTCAAGGCTTGCACGAGATATTAATTTGTTTTCTGATTAAAATTTAATTTTTATTTTAAAATAGGTAAAGATATTATTTAGTTTTTAGGAAATATAATTTACATTAATTAGGATTAGATATAAATGGGAAAGGAATCAGTCCTTCGGGTGAATCTCTTCTCCTCTACCTCATTCCACAATTTACAGCTTTTCAGAATCCTAGTTTTCTCTCTGAACCTTGAGCAACTAAAACTCCATTGTTAAGGTTAGGAGCTCTGTCTATTGTATGGATTGATACTATTATTTTTCTATTTTAATTCATGTACTGATTTATAATTCAAGAATTGTTTTCGTTCTTTATCTTATGAATTTGGGTGGAACTGAAGTATGACCCTTGTTTTAATTGAGTTCTTGTATAACTTGGAAAAGCTCTTTACTTGAACAACAGCTTGAAAACATATTCTCCTAAATTTCTAATTATCTGGACTTAACGGAATACGTAACATATAATCCTCTTATATTTGGGTAATTAGGATTTTTTGTGGCATATAAACTAGAATTGAACTTCACTCTCTAATTGGAATTAAGTGACCAAGGAATTGGTGGTTGATGAATTTTAGAGGAGACTAAAAAGGTATAAGGAATTAGGGTTTAGTCATATATAGTTTGCCATGAATTAAATCTTACATGATTAAAATAGTTTGTAAGAAAAGTCAATCCGAAAAATAGATATCTCTGAAACCTTAACTATTTTCTCCGTATATTATTCGCATCAATTTACTGTTTGCTATTTTGATTCTCTGATTTACTATTTAATACTTTTGAACACCAAAACACTCTTTTCTATTTGTCTAACTAAGTAAATCACTTAACCATTGTTGCTTAGTCCATCAATCCTCATGGGATCGATCCTCATTCACCTGAGGTACTACTTGGTACGACCTGGTGCACTTGCCGGTTAGTTTGTGGTTGTAAATTCCGCACCAGCGCTGCTGGAGACTTAGCCTAATCAACCATGTGCACCCGTTCCTAAACTCAGAACACTTTCCTACATACCGGCGATAGTCGGACTCCACCAGTTTGTACTGTACCCCGCGTCGGATGCTATAAGTCTTCACACTTAACACAACCTCTTCTTTATCCTGAAACTGCTGACCAACCTGAAACTTTGTAAAACCACCAGTCTCCTGGGCATCTCTAGCACCAAATCCAGTAGGCTCCCTAGGAACCCCCTCCTGTCTCATGGCATCCAAGTCCAAAGATGAAAAGTGAGGAGGATACTGCTTTGCCCCAGAACTAGAACCACCGCCAATCCCAGCTGGATTACTTGCTGCAATCTCATTGCCACTGTCATCAGCAATGAGATCCGGCTCCACATCATCATCGTCATCATCATCCAGCAATGCATCACCCATACCAGCCGATGCCCCACACTGTAAAGAAGTCGGCACCCTATCCACGATACCAACCTCTCCGCCTCCACTATAGTTGAGATCAACAGCGAATGACGGGGAGGCGACAAGTTCGTCCGGAGGTTCATTCACAGGGACAGACGAAGATGCACCAACAGGTCTCGAGCTAGAACCGGCTACTGTGCCTATAGTATGGGTATTCTGATTCGAACCCCCCGAGCTAGATACTACATCAACCAACTTTGCCAACAGCTCAGGTGTCCTAACCTCGGGAAACTGCCGACGGCAATGGAACAGGACCTGCAAATCCTCATCATTCCCTATGGTGAAATAATCGTACTTCACGATTTCTTGCAGCATTGAGATCGGAATGCGATAGAATAACTTCTGAACCCGTTTCATGCCTTGCAGCCCAAGTTTCTATAGTATAGAATTCACAAAGTCATCATATCTCGTCGTATGTCTCATAAAAATATTGAGAGGATCCTTATCAGTGAACTTCACACTAGATCGTGTTTTTCTCTTAATTGATCCTCTGTAATGCACCAACACTACAAAACTCTCCTCACTAGCCATTTTGTCACTCTAATGAGAGGAATTCACATTCACACCATATTTATACACGTCTGACCCTTTATAATTCGAAATAACATATTTCGAATTATACTTAGAGTAATTCGAATCAGCATGATTCGAATTAGTCTGAATAACTGTGTGTGTGTAATTCGAATCATCCTGATTCGAATTAGTGTGTGTAATTCGAATTTAGTTGATTCGAATTAGTGCTTGTGTGCATGTGTGTAATTTGAATTGCTCTAATTCAAATTACATAGAAATGTCCTCTTGATGGAACCTTGTAACGATTATTTCTTTGGTGGAATCATGTAAATTTTTTCACACCATAGTTTATATGGATCATTTGTCCTAATAATTAATTATATAAATAAAAAAATATTTGAATCCGCTGTTGGACTCAATTAGGACCAAACTTATTTACAAATTCGTGAAATTACATTGGCCAAGAGACAAATTAAATATTGTTAAATTCATCTTAATCAATCAATGAATCAAATGCTCAGTTCTTCACATTATTCATAAAAAATAATTATGGACAAAAGTTACAGGACATTTTTCACAAATGGGTTGAAAAACAATAATACTGACAGATAATAACACAAATTTATTTTATGTAATATAATATTTATAATTTTAGAGGTTATTACATTTAAAATTACTCATTTATTTTAGTAATATTAAAAATACCAAATAATAAATAAATAAATTAAGAAAAATCGAATAGAAAAAGCAAATTATAACTCTTTTTAGTTCTCTAACTATGATTACAAATATTTTTTGTTAAAAAAATACGAACACAAGACATTCCATGTATAATATATTATTAAGAGTCCGTTTGAATAAATTTATAAGCTATTTTTTTAACTTATGAAAATATATAGTATTAATGTTTGTTATAATTTTTAAAATTAAATTATAGCTTTTTAAAAAGTTATTTTAGTATTTATAAAAAAATTAAAAAAATAATTTCTTTCAAATAAAAAATTTTTTATTATTTTTTTAAAAATAAATACTTTTAAAATTAAAAATCTAAACATAAAATAATTTATTTAAAAATTATTTTTAATATAAATATATATTATTTAAACTATTTTTTTAAAAATAACTTAAGTTGTTTATCTACCTTAAGTCCATCGTGTATGATTTAAGGTTTGAGGATTATATTATTAACCAACTTGGGTTAGTTGAATGGTTAGTTCACTCGTCCGCTTAAAAAAATGTTGGGAGTTCGAACTCCGCCTTTTGCATGCAGCAACTCACTGGCTAGTGGCAGACCTTTAAATGAAGCTTAGATCCGCGACGGATTAGTCCTTAACCTATCGGGTTGGGGAATACCGTTTAGATAAACAAAAAAAAAATATTATTAATATAACTATCATCTGTTACCCATAACATTAATGTCTTCCTGGTATTTTTTTTAAATATTTCCGTCATTATGTCAATTTTCTTAGCTCCAACGAATAACGTTACAGATGGGAGTGAGAATGTCCAAAACACAAGCTTGCAAAAACCAATGATGTCTTAGTTCACGTTTTCTTTCTCTTTCATTTTTGGGTGAGTTTGTTTGAGGGATCCATTTTCCAACGACTTGAAATAAATATCGGTCCAATCGCAGCAGCCTAGCATCAAGTCCATCTTATATAGCCCAAAAATCTACCGAAGTTAACAACCTCATTATCTCAACTCAATCTCCTTGCGCGGAAAAGAAGACAGAACCGCGCGACAGTGAATACATAAAGCTGGCCCGGGAACCACAGGTCCACATCCAAGTATAGTTGTAAGAATAGAATGGGGTGATCCAACCGATGAGACTATTAATTCATTAATTTATTAATTTAATCGATGAATTAGTGACTGATCTTATATAAATAAAAAAATTTAAAATAATCAAAACTTAAAATTAAAATTTAAAATAAATATTATAACTAATATTTTAAAAATAATTAAATTTTAATAAATTATAATCAATAAATTATAATATGATTATTATTATATAAATTTATAAAATTTTAGTATTTTTTTTAAATAAAGATTTTTTTAATTTTATTTTTATATTTATTATATTGTTATTATTATAAGTATTTATTGAAAAATATTAATAAATATCATATAATCATAAAAAATAATTATATTATAATTAATAAAAATATTTGATATTTTTTATGTTTACATATTTAATAATGTTTATATTAATAATTATGAATAATAAAAAAATAATTAATTTAAATATAAGTAAATACAAAATTAAAATAATATCTAAAAAAATTATATTGTACGCTTTTACTATATAATTAATAATTAGCATCTAAAATAATAAAGAATAACATAGCATAGTGGCAATAGTAGTATATAGTTCAAAGAGAACTTACGTTCAAACAACGTCTTCATCAATTTTAAAATTTTATATTGAGTAGTTCGGTTGGACTGATTTTTTATTAATTTTTATCGATTTTGATCGATTTTAACCGGTTTGACCAGTACTTACTGATTTTTGACCTTGAATAATTTTTGAATTGGACCGAATTAATTAAAATCTGGTTCATTAGTTTTTTAGTCGAACCGACCAGTCCAATCCAATTTTAAAAACTATGAAATTACCCCAAAAAGATATGATTTTTTGAATATGATAATGAAAGAATGAATAATTATTAGAGATATATTAAATAGATACGAAATCAAAATACTATATGGATTAAAATTTCATTTTTTTTAAAGACATGGAGACAATATATATATACTGTAAAATATTTTTTAAATAATATTAAAATATACATTAATATTTTAGCTGCTTTTTAATGTCTTTTTTAAAATATTTAAAATAATTTTTTATTTTAATAAATAATATATTTTATTTCTAAATTTATCTGAAAAAATAAGTTAAGAATAAATTTAGATATGTCAATATGTAATGATATTTAGGTGTATCTATACATATTTAAAAAAATATTTTATTTTTATTTTTATTAAAATACGGTTAGATATAAAAAATACACGTATTGAATAAATTTTGAATAAATATCATGATTAAAATATGTCTAACATGCAAATAGAATAACTTAACAAAGTGTTTATGTTTTATAGTTGGAGATTAATTAAAAATTAATTATAAAATACTTTTAATATTTATATAAAATTAAAGTATAATATTATAACAGAAGAACTAATAATAAGAGAATATTATGGTAAAAAAAAGTTTTATTTTTAAATACTAATTTTTTTACATGGATAATATAAAATTTAAATTTAAGCCCTCAGATATATTAGACTGCTCATAAATTATTTTTCCTACTTTAGAAATTCTTGAGAAATTTTCACATTTTTTAAACAATAAAAATTTATTCCTCTTATATTTAAAATTTTGACAAATTTTTCCCTTTATAAATGCACATTGTAGCACAAGAAGCAGCGAGGATTACAAGTTTTATTTAATATTATTTTTCTCATAAATCTGCAAATATTTTTACTCTTATGGACATTTAAAATTTTATTTTATTTTATTCTATCAAAAAAATTTATTTTATTTAGATGTTAATCAAACTATTTATTCTTTCTTCTTTTATTCGTTTTAAATATGAATCTGAATATGAAAAGCTGTGGTGACAAACATTGTGTTGAATTAAATAGAACACATATTTCTATTGCCTCAAAATTTTAAATTTATACTCTGAAATTCAACTTGCATCTTTTTGCAATCTTTTTATCATTTTTATTATCCAAATTTGTCTCACCTAAAAAAGATGTTAGTACAGTGTATCTTCCTTCTTTTCAACAATTTTACTCATCAACTCATTAGATATTACAGGAAAAAAAATTCAATCCTTTCAGTACCTTGATACATGAGCATCATTAGTTATTTTTTTAATTATTTTTTGAATAAAATTAGTAATTTTCTTATTTTAATTGAGATTTTTATGCTTTAATCAATGTTTTTAGGAGTTGCTTTGTGCTTTGATATTTTTAGGAAGTTGTTGAAAAATTTTAAGTAAAAACGAAAGAGGAGAAGGACAACTAAAGAAGTCCTTGGGAGAACTAAAGAAGATGCCATATGATGAGCGGATATTTTATACGCTTTTTGGCATCATTTTTATATAGTTGTCATTATGTTTTGTTTAAGTTTTATTATGTTTTCATAGGTTTTAGTGCAAAATTCACATTTTTAGATTCTACTTTGAGTTTGTGTGTTTTATGTTGATTTCAGGTATTTTCTAGCTGAAATTAAGGAGCTTGAGCAAAAGTCTGATTCAGAGACAGGGAAAGGACTGTAGATGCTGTCAGAATATGATCTTTGTGCACTCGAAGGAACTTTTTTGGAGCTAAAAAAGTTCAAATGGCACGCTCTTAACAGATATGAAAGCTAACATCCAGGACTTTCCAGAAATATATAATAGTCCATAGTTTGTTTTGGAAATGAAGGCTCAAAATTGGCGTTCAACATCAGCCACCAGCCCTATTCCTGGCGTCCAGCGCCCACAGGGAAGCAGCTAGCGTCCAACGCCCAAAAGGCTGTCCCAAGCCAGCGTTCAACGCCCCTAAGGGGTACTAGCTCGTAGGAGACACTCAAGCTCAGCCCAAACACTCACCAAGTGGGCCCCAGAAGTAGATTTTCGCACTACAAGACTAGTTTATCTGATTTCTGTAATTCTTAGTTAGCAGATTAGTATATATATAGATAAGAGTTAACCCTTGTTAAGAGATCCTTGCCCAATTTTACGTTTTTCATTACTTTTCTGTAAGAATGAGTCACTAACCTCCTAAGGTTAAGGTTAGGAGCTTTGCTGAGTTTCATGGATCAATAATATTACTGTTCTAGTTCAATATGTATGGTTCTATTCTCTTATGCATTCTCGTTCTTCATCTTATGAATTGAGGGTGACCCGTGACAATCACCCTTGTTCTACATGGGTTCCGTGTGAGTCCTGACCTGTATAGCATTAAACCAAAGCTAGAGATTGCATTGCGGATTCCAATAGAGTACCTGGACAACTTTGGAGACGTGATATAAAATCTCGTTGACTGTGGGTAAGTGAGGTCTCTGTGGTGCTAAGGCTAGAGTCTGAGAAGCAGCGTTCCCTGATCTGGAAGATCTGCCTTGTCTGTGCTAAGGAGAGTGGATTGCTTAGAGTTTCATCTTCTGCTACAGTGAGAAACCTAGAGGTGGCTTGACGAGAGAACATGAGTCACTTATAACATGGTGGATTGCTGCAGTGGAGGAGGTTAACTTGATGAGAGGACATGAGTTAATCACTTACGGCACCCATGGAAGGAATCAAAAAATTATTGAAGTGAACAATAAGAAAAGTTAATCCGGAAAGACAAAGCATCTCCGAAGGCTCAACCGTTCTCATACCATTAATTTTCTACCTATCTAGTAATATTTTATTTATTTATTCTATTTTATACATTTTCCGTGACAAACTATAATTTCTATCCACCTAACTAAGATCTGCAAGGTAACCACTGCTTGCTCAAACCAACAATCTCCGTGGGATCGACCCTCACTCACCTAAGGTATTACTTGGACGACCCGGTATACTTTCCGGTCTATCTGTGTGAAACGTGCGGAGCCAGTTTCGTGCACCACCATATAAAAGGAAGCAACCTCCCAGGAAACCAAGAAGTGAATACAAGTGCAAAGAGAATTTGTGGATGCTTTTATCCTAACATCTTTATACTTGAGTGAGCATAATTATAGCGATAGAAGTCCAAATAAAGCGGTTCTAGCAGCGTTAGAAAGCAGCTTCCAAAACTTTCCAACGTGATATAATTGTCTATAGTGGATGTTCTATTTGAGCCGCGAACAACCCTCACCTTTGAGCTAAAAAATCCAGCACGAAAAGCCCGACATGGGACGTCCCCACGCCACCTACACACCAGTTCCATGCAACCTTCGAGCAAGTGGAACGTCCCACACGCCTAGCCACGCCCAACACACTCCAACATGCCTAAAACACCTCCTTCAAGGGCGTGCCACACCAAGAAACACCGACACACGCTAGGCTAGGCAAGGAAGCACTCCTAGAAAGAGCCATTGAAGACGTGGGACGTCTCCTATGTTGCCCCACGTCATCCTTCACTCCATCACCAACATCCCACGCCACCTTCCTCACGTCGCAAGCCACCCCCTTGATGCGTGAATGTCCTATGTGGTTCTCCAACATCCTACATTGGGCCATTGGCTAGCAGGCCCATCTCCAACACCATGCGCAGATGTCACACTCATCTCACCTACGTCGCACGTCCACTATCCCTAGGCTCGAGCACGTGAGATGTGGGGCATGCCAGCTCCCACGCCAAGCCCCTTCATGTTGCATGCGTCTCACGTGACCCAGGCCTACTTGCACACCAGGCCTCCAATCTTCAAGGGCATGGGACGTCCCTCACTTGATCCACATGCCAAGGCCCTTAGGGGGTGCATGCACCTCAAGTCCAGGATTAATTTCAAGTGCATAATGCTTAAGAAAGTAACCCACCAACGCTTAAGCTCTAATCACAAGGAAGATCACTAGTTAATTAGAAGTTGTTAGAAAAGAATTGATTTTTTTATTTAGTTTGAATTTGAATTCTAGGTCATTGTTTAGGTTTTAAAAACTTTTCCATGGTCAAGGGAAAAGACATTCAGACATCACACACCACCGTTTTACATCACACTTTAGGATTCTATTTTCATTTCACCATGAGCAACTAATCTCCTCTGTTAAGGTTAAAAGCTCTGTTCATCTTTTTATGAATTATTAATCTAAATGTTTTACTTTATTTGAGGTTTATGCTTCGATTTATTTCATGATTGAGTTTTCGTTCTTCATCCTTAAAGGATTTAGAATTGTTGGAAAATATTCTAACTCTATTTTAGATTATAATATTGTTTTGGGAAAACTTAATATTAGAATTAGCTTGAAAACTCTTTCTCATGACTTTTTGATTTAATTAGGAATAGTGTTTTAAAGAGTGTGCTACACTTTATAATTTTTAATTGCTCTAATTTAAATAAGTGACATAAAATTTGGATTAGAAAACTTTTAGAAATCATTCTTTCTTGTAAGTTTCAATTGTTTCGGACTAGCTTAGATAAGTGACATATAATTCAACCTAAGGCCTATTCTTGAATCTTATTGAAACTAAATTAGATTTGTGCTTACCCTCTTTTTTTAATTGGTTGACCAAGGAATTGGCAATTAGTTAATTAAGGAGTGTTGAGTTTGGAAAACTAATCCATGTGATGAACAAATATTATAATTGTTGGTTTAACTTATTTGGTTTAGTGTGCAGGAAAAACAAATCAAACAACTTGGCCCAAGTAACAAATAATCAGTCCAACACACTGTGGTCCATCATAACAAAGCCAAGACCTATCACAAGTCCATAAACCAAATATGAGGTGATGGTTATCAGTGGCTAAGAGAAGGGAGGGTTGAATTTTAGTTTCTTTTTCTGCTGAATAGTACTTTTGCTTTTTCTAAGTAACTTAGGAGATATTTTTACTTTTGTCTCATAACGAGTTGAGAGATATTTTTATTTTGTCTCCTGAGTAACAGAAACAGAAGTGAAGTAGAGAAGAAGGAATAACACCCAGATGTATCCTGATTCAGCTACTTAGTGTAGTGTAGGCTACATCCAGTCTCCATCACAATTATGATAGAATTTCACTCACTTTTCAACACATTACATATACCAATGGTTTTCCTAGGATCTACCCAATTCTATCTGAGACAAATCCAAATTCTAACCCAATCTGAACTTGACTAAACCTCAATCCAGATTTCAACAGCCAAGTGCTAACCCAATTTACAAGGAAATTCCCACAGGATCATGACACAAAATAGAAAGATGTACAAAACAAAACCTGAGACATCTTATGGATTTTTCTCCTAGTTTAACTCACTGCTTTTTACCCCTCATTGGTTTTTTCTTACAAACCTCACCATGTTTGCCTTTTTTCAATGAGACTCAGACATATTAAACTGAAAAAAAGAAAATACTAAATGAACTACATGAAGGAGAACAATTCAATTAGCTTGGGTAGGTATGAGAATTGAACTCTGTGTTTTTCACTTACTCTTCTTGCCTTCAACCTTTGGCTGTTCACTCTTAACATAGAAGAGTGAAGCTTCCAAGGTTGATTTACGTTCAACCCTAACACTGTCTTCTTCTCCAACATCAGAGACTAGTAGCGGCTTTATTAGAGAAGAGAGAGAAATCCGAATATGTTTCATGTAACTCACCTATTCTCTCTCATCCTTTTTCTTCAAGCTTCTTCAATCTTGATCGTAGAGCCTTGCTTTGGCTCCAAGTTTTGATTTTGAGCTTTGATGAGCTTTTGAACCAAGTTGACTTCACATTCTTTATTGTTGCATGTTTCGTGCTTGTGACCTTGTGACTTTCTACTTGGTTCCTCGGCGTTGCACATATGTGGGAAGAAACTTATTGATGTGCTTTGACCGAATGAGACTAGCTAATTGGCTGTAGCCCCTTTTCTTTGTTTTGATTTGGCACAAATCTCTTTGCCTTTCTTCATAGCCTATTTTCTGTAGTTTTCATTTTTTTCTTTCTTCTTCTTTGATTGACGTGGCCAAAGTGAAAAAGAGAGGAGAGAGAAGAGAGGAGTGTTGGCTTTTGATGGAAGTTTCAAGGAAGTAATTGAAATGAATTTGGAGTTTAAGTTCCCGATGGTGGGAAGTGTAGGTTACCAAATGGGCTTCGAAGGACTTGGGCCAATTCTTTCTTTTCTTTTATTTGGATCAAAGATTTGTGATGGGGCTTGACTTAGTTATGATGGGCCAAAGAGAGTGTTGACTTGGGCTTTAGACATTTGTTCCTTGGGCCAAGTTGTTTGATTTGATTTTCTGCACACTTGGTGCACGAAATTGTGATACACAATGGCGCCAACAACTTGGTCGCACAATTGTAATCTCACTTCTTTGTCACAACTTCGCACAACTAACCAGCAAGTGCACTGGGTCGTCCAAGTAATAAACCTTACGTGAGTAAGGGTCGATCCCACGGAGATCGTCGGCTTGAAGCAAGCTATGGTCACCTTGTAAATCTCAGTCAGGTGGATTCAAATGGGTGATAAAGTTTTCATAATTAAAAGATAAATAAAACATAAAATAAAGATAGAGATACTTATTTAAATCATTGGTGGAAATTTCAGATAAGCGTATAGAGATACTTCGTCCCTCTTGAATCTCTGCTTTCCTACTGCATTCATCCAATCCTTCATACTCCTTTCCATGTCAAGCTGTATGTTGGGTTTCACCGGCGTCAATGGCTACCTCCCGTCCTCTCAGTGAAAATGGTCCAACTACGGGTTACGTAGGGCTAATCATCTGTCGGTTCTCGATCATGTAGGAATAGGATTTACTATCCTTTTGCGTCTGTCACTACGCCCTACAGTCGCGAGTTTGAAACTTGTCACAGTCATCCCTTCCCAGATCCTACTCGAAATACCATAGACAAGGTTTAGACTTTTTGGATCTCAGGAATGGCCGCCAATAATTCTAGCTTATACCACGAAGACTCTGATCTCACGGAATGGAAGGCTCGGTTGTCAGGCGAGGCAACCATGCATTGTGGACCAGGAATCTAAGAGATACACACTCTAGCTTTCGCAGGTGGAAGTGTTTGTCAGGCACACGTTCATAAGTGAGAATGGTGATGAGTGTCACGGATCATCACATTCATCAGGTTGAAGTGCGAATGGATATCTTAGAATAAGAATAAGCATGAATTGAATAGAAACCAGTAGTAATTGCATTAATACTCGAGGAACAGCAGAGCTCTACATCTTAATCTATGGTGTGTAGAAACTCCACCGTTGAAAATACATAAGTGATAAAGGTCCAGGCATGGCGATGAGGCCAGCCCCCAATGTATAAGATTCCAAGATGAAAATACAATAGTAATAGGTCCTATTTATAATGAAACTAGCTACTATGGTTTACAGAAATAGGTAAATAATGAAGAAATCCACTTCCGGGCCCACTTGGTGTGTGCTTGGGCTGAGCATTGAGCTTCACACATGTAGAGGCTTCTCTTGGAGTTAAATGCCAGCTTTTTTGCCAGTTTGGGCGTTTAACTCCAACTTTTATGCCAGTTCTGGCGTTTCGACGCCAGAAAAGGGCAGAGGGATGACATTTTGATGCCATTTTACGTCGTCAAAATTCGCGCAAAGTAAGGACTATTATATATTTCTGGAAAGCCCTGGATGTCTACTTTCTAAAGAAATTGAGAGCTCGACATTTGGAGTTCTGTAGCTCTAGAAAAATCCACATCGAGTGCAGAGATATCAGAATCCAACAGCATCAGTAGTCCTTTGTCAGCCTCTAAATTAGATTTTTGCTCAGGTCCCCCAATTTCAGCCAGAAAATACCTGAAATCACAGAAAAACACACAAACTCATAGTAAAGTCTAGAAATGTGAATTTTGCTTAAAAACTAATAAAAATATACTAAAAACTAACTAAATCATACTAAAAACTATATAAAAACAAAGCCAAAAAGCGTATAAATTATCCGCTCATCACAATACCAAACTTAGATTATTGCTTGTCCCCAAGCAACTGAAAACAAAATAGGATAATCAGAAGAGAATATATAATGAATCCCACAGTATCAATGAAACTTAGTTATAATTAGATGAGCGGGGCTTGTAACTTTTTGCTTCTGAACAGTTTTGGCATCTCACTTTTTCCATTGAAATTCAGAACGATTGGCATCTATAGGAACTCAGAATTTCAGATAGTGTTATTGATCCTCCTAGTTCAGTACATTGATTCTTGAACACAGCTACTTTATGAGTCTTGGCCGTGGCCCTAAGCACTTTGTTTTCCAGTATTACCACCTGATACATAAATGCCACAGACATATAATTGGGTGAACATTTTCAGATTGTGACTCAGTTTTGCTAAAGTCCCTAATTAGAGGTGTCTAGAGTTCTTAAGCACACTCTTTTGCTTTGGATCATGACTTTAACCACTCAGTCTCAAGCTTTTTGCTTGGACCTGCATACCACAAGCACATGGTTAGGGACAGCTTGATTTAGCCGCTTAGGCCTGGATTTTATTTCCTTGAGCCCTCCTATCTATTAATGCTCAAAGACTTGGATCCTTTTTACCCTTGCCTTTTGGTTTAAAGGGCTATTGATTTTTTCTGCTTGCTTTTTTTTTTCTTTTTCTTTCTCTTTTTTTGCCCCCTTTTTTTACTGCTTTTTCTTGCTTCAAGAATCAATTCCATGATTTTTCATATTATCAATAACATTTATCTTTGTTCATCATTCTTTCAAGAGCCAATAACTTTAACATTCATAAACAACAAGATAAAAAATATGCATTGTTCAAGCATTCATTTAGAGAACAAAAAGTATTGTCACCACATCAAAATGATTAAACTAGTTTCAAGATAAAATTTGAAATCCAAGTACTTCTTGTTTTTTTGTAATTAAGCACATTTTTCATTTAAGAGAGGTAAAGGATTCAGGGGGTTATTCATAGCTTTAAGGCATAGACACTAGACACTAATGATCATGTAGTGAAGACACAAACATAGATAGAACATACATCATAAGGCCAAAAACAGAAAAATAATTAGACAAGGAGATTAAGGAATGAGTCCACCTTAGTGAGGGTGGCGTCTTCCTCCTCTTGAAGATCCAATGGTGCTCTTGAGCTCCTCTATGTCTCTTCTTTGCCTTTGTTGCTCCTCCCTCATAGCTCTTTGATCTTCTCTAATCTCATGAAAAATGATGGAGTGCTCTTGGTGTTCCACTCTTAATTGGTCCATGTTGTAACTCAAGCTTTCCAAAGAAGTGTTGAGTTGCTCCCAATAATCATGTGGAGGAAATTGCATCCCTTGAGGCATCTCAGGAATTTCTTGATGAGGGACTTCCTCATGTTCTTGTTGAGTGCCATGAATGGGCTCTCTAATTTGCTTTATTATCTTCTTAGTGATGGGCTTGTCCTCTTTAATGAGGATGTCTTCCTCTATGACAATTCCAGCTGAATTGCATAGGGATCACCTTTTTCTTGGCCACAACTTTTATAGAAGTGGTCTTGATGGACCTTTGAGATGAATCTCTCCATCTCCCATGACTCGGAGGTGGAAGCTTTTGCCTTCCCTTTCCTCTTTCTAGAGGTTTCTCCGACCTTAGGTGCCATAAATAGTTATGGAAAAACAAAAAACAATACTTTTACCACCCCAAACTTGAAATATTTGCTCGTCCCTGAGCAAAAGAAGAAAGAAAGATGTAGAAGAAGAAGAAAATGGAGTAGATGGAGGGTGTATAGGGTTCGGCCAAGGACGGAAGAAGGTGTTTGTGATGTGTGAAAATGAAGGAGTGAAGGAGTGAAAATGGTTTGGGTGGGTTTGGGAGGGAAATGTGTTTGAATTTTTGAAGGTGGGTGGGGTTTTTGGGTAATAGTTAAGGAGGTGATTGGTGAAAGGTATTTAGGGAAGAGATATGAAGGTGATTGGTGGAGGGTATTTGGGGAAGAGTGTTGTAGAAAGGTGTGAAGAGGAGAGAGAGTGAGTTGAGGTTGGTGGGGATCCTGTGGGGTCCACAGATCCTGAGGGGTCAAGGAATTCTTCATCCCTGCTCCAATTGGGCATTCACAATGCCTTAGAGTGCAATTCTGGCGTTTAAACGCCAGTCTGCTGCCCTGTTTTGGCGTTTAAACGCCAGCTTTCCTTCCTATTCTGGCATTTAAACGCCAGTTTGTTGCCCTGTTCTGGCATTTAAACGCCAGTCTGGTGCCCTATTCTGGCATTTAAATGCCCAGAAAGGTGCCAGATTGGGCGTTTAAACGCCCATTTTGCTACCCTTACTGGCGTTTAAACGCTAGTAAGTCTTTCCTCCAGGGTGTGCTGTTTTCAATGTTGTTTTTTTTTTATTTTTTTCTTTATTTTTGTAATTGTCTTTGTGACTTCACATGATCATCAACCTAAAAGAAAACAAAATAATATAGATAAAATTAAACTAAAATTGGGTTGCCTCCCAATAAGTGCTTCTTTAATGTCAATAGCTTGACAGTGAGCTCTCACGGAGCCTCACAGTTGATCAAAGTATGGTTGAGATCTCTCAACACCAAACTTAGAGTTTGGCTGTGGCCTCCCAACACCAAACTTAGAGTTTGAATGTGGGGGCTCTGTTTGACTCTGTATTGGGAGAAGCTCTTCAAGCTTACTCTCCATGGTTACAGATGGAGAACCTTGAGTCTTTACTACAAGGCATTCTTCATTCACATGAAGGATCAACTCTCCTCTGTCAACATCAATTACAGCTCTTGCTGTGGCTAGGAAGGGTCTTCCAAGGATGATGGATTCATCCTCATCCCTCCTAGTGTCTAGGATTATGAAATCAGCAGGGAAGTAAAGGCCTTCAACCTTCACTAGCACGTCCTCTACTAGTCCATAAGCCTTTTCATAGATTTATCTGCCATCTCCAATGAGAATTTGGCAGTCTGTACCTCATAGATTCCCAGTCTCTCCATTACAGAAAGGGGCATCATGTTTATCCCTGACCCCAGGTCACAGAGAGCTTTTTCAAAGGTCATGGTGCCTATGGTACAGGGTATTAAGATTCTACCAGGATCCTGTTTCTGTTGAGGTAAATTTTGCTGAACTAATGTATTCATTTCATTGGTGACCAAGGGAGGCTCTTCCTCCTAAGTCTCATTACCAAACAGCTTGGCATTCAGCTTCATGATGGCTCCTAAATATTGGGTGACTTGCCCTTCAACAATGTCTTCATCCTCTTCAGAAGATGAATAGTCATCAGAGCTCATGAATGGTAAAAGAAGGTCCAAAGGAATCTCTATGGTCTTTGTATGAGCATCAGATTCCTTTGGTTCCTCATTAGGGTATTCCTTACTGACCATTGGACGTTCCCTGAGGTCTTCTTCATTGGGATTCACGTCCTCCTCCTCCTCTAAAGTTTCGGCCATGTTGATTATATCAATGGCCTTGCACTCTCCCTTGGGATTCTCTTTTGTATTACTTGGGAGAGTGTTAGGAGGAGTTTCAGTAACACCCTTTTACTCAGCTGGCCCACTTGTGCCTCTAAATTTCTAGTGGAGGATATTATTTCAGTCATGAAACTAAGAGTGGCCTTAGATAGATCTGAGACTATGTTTGCTAAGCTAGAAGGATTCTGCTCAGAATGCTCTGTTTGTTGCTGAGATGATGATGAGAAAGGTTTGTTATTGCTAAACCCGTTTCTTCCACCATTATTATTATTAAAGCCTTGCTTCTGTTGATCCTTCCATGAAAAATTTGGATGATTTTTCCATGAAGGATTATAGGTGTTGCCAAAGGCTTCACCCATGTAATTCACCTCTACCATTGCAGGGTTCTCAGGATCATAAGCTTCTTCTTCAGAAGATGCTTCTTTAGGACTGTTGGATGTATTTTGCAATCCATTCAGACTTTGAGAGATCATATTGACTTGTTGGGTCAATATTTTCTTCTGAGCCAGTATGGCATTCAGGGCATCAATTTTAAGAACTCCTCTCTTTTGAGGCGTCCCATTACTCACAGGATTCCTCTTAGAGGTATACATGAATTGGTTATTTGCAACCATTTCAATAAGTTCCTGAGCTTCTGCAGGCATTTTCTTTAGGTGAATGGATCCATCTGCAGAATGGTCCAATGACATCTTGAAAAATTCAAATAGACCATCATAGAATATATCTAATGTGGTCTATTCTGAAAGCATGTCAGAAGGATACTTTTTGGTCAGCTGTTTATATCTTTCCCAAGCTTCATAGAGGGACTCACCGTCTTTTTGTCTGAATGTCTGAACATCCACTCTAAGCTTGCTCAGCTTTTGAGGAGAAAAGAACATGGCTAAGAAAGCCGTGACCAGCTTATCCCAAGAGTCCAGGCTATCTCTAGGTTGTGAGTCCAACCATGTTCTAGCTCTGTCTCTTACAGCAAAAGAAAAAGCATAAGCTTGTAGACATCAGGATCAACTCCATTGGTCTTAACAGTATCATAGATCTGTAAGAACTCAGTTAAAAACTGATAAGGGTCTTCTGATGGAAGTCCATGAAACTTACAGTTCTGTTGCAGTAGAGAAACTAATTGAGGCTTTAGCTCAAAATTGTTTGCTTTTGTGGCAGGGATTGAGATGCTTCTTCCATAGAAGTTGGAAGTTAGTGTAGTAAAATCACCAAGCATCTTCCTTGCATTGTTGTTTGGTTCGGCCATAATTGTTTCTTTTGCTGCTTCCTTTTCGAAAATTTTAGTGAGGTCCTCTTCAGAGTTTTGTGCTTTAGCTGCTCTTAGCTTCCTCTTCAGAGTCCTTTCAGGTTCAGGATCAGCTTCAACAAGTATGCCTTTATCTTTGTTCCTGCTCATATGAAAGAGAAGAAAACAAAGAAAATATAGAATCCTCTATGTCACAGTATAGAGATTCCTTGAGGTGTCAGAGAAAAACAAGAATAGAAGAAGGATGTAGGTAAAATTTCGAACACACAAAGAGAGATGGAGTTCGAATCGACAATGGAGGAGGAATATTAGTATTTAACTAGAAAAAAATAAAATTGTTATGATTTTCGAAAATTAAAATTCAAAAGAAGTAGTTAATTAAAAAGGATTTTAAAAAATGGTTAATGTTTTTTCGAAAATTAAGAGTGAAAAGGTGGTTTTGAAAAAGATAAGAAATAAATTTGAAAAAGACAAGAAGTTAAAGCAAGATTTTTGAAATTGATTTTGAAAAAGATAAGATTTGAAAAAGATATGTTTAAAAAGATATGATTGAAATTTATTTTTGAAAAAGATTTGAAAAAGAAATTTTAGAAAAATTTGATTTTTTTTGAAAAAGATTTTGAAAAAAATATGATTGAAAATATTTGATTTGAAAATATTTGATTTTGAAAAATTATGAAGATTTGAAAAAGATTTGATTTGAAAACAAAATTCCTCTCCTTGTGTCATCCTGGCGTTAAACGCCCAGGAGCTGCATGTTTTGGGCGTTTAACTCCCAATTGCTGCATGGTTTGGGCGTTTAAACGCCCAGCCAGGTACCTTGGCTGGCGTTTAAATGTCAGTTTTCCTTCTTCACTAGGTGTTTTGAACGCCCAGCTTTTTCTCTGTAATTCCTTTGCTTTATGTTCTTGGATCTTCATTTTGCTAAATCCTTTATTCAAGAAGATATGTTTTCAATTTTGAAAAACAACAAAATGAGTCAAAACATATAATTCTTGGATCAAAACACAAGATATATGCAAGAACATTATGAACGTCAAGATGAACACCAAGAACAACCTTGAAGATCAATATGAACATCAAGAACTCAGTTTTCTTAATGAAAGAAAACATGGAGGACACCAAACTTAGAACTTTCTCATGTTTGGGCCATATGAATGCAAGAATGCATATGTAGAACATCATGCAGTGCAAATCAATAAATCATGAAGATCAAACAAAGCAATTTATCAAGAACGACTTGAAGATCATCAAAAACACAATGCATGTGTTTCGAAAATTGCAAGACAATTAAAATCATACAATTGACACCAAACTTAAAATTTGGCACTTGATTCAAACAAGAACCATGAAATATTTTTAAGTTTTTATGATTTTATGAGTTTTTTGTTGTATTTTTCGAAAATTTATTTTTGTAAAAACGAAAAAAGAAGAAAAATTTTTTGAAAGATTTTTGAAAACTTTTTGAAAAGAAAATAAAAATTACCTAATCTGAGCAACAAGATGAATCGTCAGTTGTCCAAACTCGAACAATCCCCAGCAACGGCGCCGAAAACTTGGTGCACGAAATTGTCATACACAATGGCGCCAACAACTTGGTCGCACAATTCTAATCTCACTTCTTTGTCACAACTTTGCACAACTAACCAGCAAGTACACTGGGTCGTCCTAGTAATAAACTGATGAGTGGATAATTTGTACGCTTTTTGGCATTATTTTTAGTATGTTTTTAGTATGATCTAGTTAGTTTTTAGTATATTTTTATTAGTTTTTAGTTAAAATTCACTTTTCTGGACTTTACTATGAGTTTGTGTGTTTTTCTGTGATTTCAGGTATTTTCTGGCTGAAATTGAGGGACCTGAGCAAAAATCTGATTCAGAGACTAAAAAGGATTGCAGATGCTGTTAGATTCTGACCTCCCTGCACTCGAATCGGATTTTCTGGAGCTACAGAAGCCCAATTGGCGCGCTCTCAACGGCGTTGGAAAGTAGACTTCCTGGGCTTTCCAGGAATATATGATAGTTCATACTTTGCCCAAGATTTGATGGCCCAAATCGGCGTTCAAAGTCACCCTCAGAATTCCCAGCGTTAAACGCCGGAACTGGCACCAAAATGGGAGTTAAACGCCCAAACTGGCACTAAAGCTAGCGTTTAACTCCAGAAGGAGTCTCTACACGAAAATGCTTCAATGCTCAGCCCAAGCACACACCAAGTGGGCCCGGAAGTGGATTTTTATGTCATTTACTCATCTCTGTACACCCTAGGCTACTAGTTCTCTATAAGTAGGACATTATACTATTGTATTTAGAGATCTTTGGACATCTAGTTCTTAGATCAGATCTTGGTTCTTCTGGTTCCCTCTCTGGGACTGAAGCCAATGATCACTCTTGTTCTTATGTATTTTCAACGGTGGAGTTTCTACACACCATAGATTAAGGTGTGGAGCTCTGCTGTACCTCGAGTATTAATGCAATTACTATTGTTCTTCTATTCAATTCCGCTTGTTCTTGTTCTAAGATATCACTTGTTCTTCAACTTGATGAATGTGATGATCCGTGACACTCATCATCATTCTCACCTATGAACGTGTGACTGACAACCACCTCCGTTCTACCTTCGATTGGGTGGATATCTCTTGGATTCTTTAACCGGAATCTTCGTGGTATAGGCTAGAACTGATGGCGGCATTCAAGAGAATCCGGAAGGTCTAACCTTGTCTGTGGTATTCTGAGTAGGATTCAATGATTGAATGACTGTGACGTGCTTCAAACTCCTGAGGGCGGGGCGTTAGTGACAGACGCAAAAGAATCACTGGATTCTATTCCGGCCTGATCGAGAACCGACGGATGGATAGCCGTGCCGTGACAGGGTGCGTTGAACATTTCCACTGAGAGGATGGGAGGTAGCCACTGACAACGGTGAAACCCTTGCTTAAGCTTGCCATGGAAATGAGTAAGAAGAATTGGATGAAGACAGTAGGAAAGCAGAGAGACGGAAGGGAAGGCATCTTCATACGCTTATCTGAAATTCCTACCAATGAATTACATAAGTATCTCTATCTTTATCTTTATGTTTTATGCGTTATCACCATACCCATTTGAGTTTGCCTGACTAAGATTTACAAGGTGACCATAGCTTGCTTCATACCAACAATCTCTGTGGGATCGACCCTTACTCGCGTAAGGTTTATTACTTGGACGACCCAGTACACTTGCTGGTTAGTTGTGCGAAGTTGTGTTTATGCCATGGTGCTGAATATCAAGTTTTTGGATTCATTACCGGGGATTATTTGAGTTGTGAAAAGTATTGATCACAATTTCGTGCACCAAGTTTTTGGCGCCGTTGCCGGGGATTGTTCGAGTATGGACAACTGACGGTTCATCTTGTTGCTTAGATTAGGTATTTTTTCTTCAGAGTTCTTAAGAATGAATTCTAGAGTTTCATGATGATCTGTTGAAATCTGGCTGGCTGTGAAGCCATGTCTAATTTCATTGGACCGAGGTTTCAACTTATCATCACAAGAGCTTGTTGATTTCTATCAAACTTGCTGTTGGAGCAGTGATCTGCTAAGGCTTGGCTGGCCTTTGGCCATGTCTAGTGTTTTGGACCGAAGCTTTCTTTGAAAGCTTGGCTGGCTGTGAAGCCATGTCTAATTCCTGGACCGGAGTCTTAGACTAGCATTGCACTGATTCCTGGAATTCTCATTAAGAATTTTGATACCTTTATTTTCTTTTTCCACTTAATTTTCGAAAAAGCACAAAAAAATTACAAAATCATAAAAACAAAAAAATATTCTATGTTTCTTGTTGAGACACTAGTCTCATGTTAAGTTTGGTGTCTTGCATGCATTGTTATTTGATTCTTGTTGCATTTTGATTTTTCCTTATTATTAAAAATCCAAAAATATTTTTAATTTGTGTCTTTTCAAGTCAATAATACAGAGAATTGAAGATTCAGAACATACAGCAGAGGAATTACACAGAAAAAGCTGGGCCTTCAAAACGCCCAGTGAAGAAGGACAGACTGGCGTTTAAACGCCAGCCAGGGTACCTGGTTGGGCATTTAACGCCCAAAAGGGTATAGTTTTGGGCGTTAAACGCCAAAATGTGCACCATTCTGGGCGTTTAACGCCAGGATGGCACAAGAGGGAAGATTCTGTTTTTCAATGCAATTTTTTTTTCAAGTTTTCAAACCTTTTCAAAATCAAATCTTTTTCAAATCATATCTTTTCAATCATATGTTTTCAAAATCAATTTCTTTCTATTTTTAAAAATACTTGCTATCAATTAATGATTTGATTCAACATTTCAAGTATGTTGCCTTTTCTGTTGAGAAAGGTTTAATGTTTGAATCATATCTTTTCTTGTTAGCCAAGTTTTTAATTTTCAAAATCGAATCTTTTCAAAATATTTTTCAAATCATATCTTCTAAATCACATCTTTTTAAAACTAATCATATCTTCTTAACCACATCTTTTTCAAAATAGTTTTCAATCAAATCTTTTTGATTTCTAATTTCAAAATCTTTTTCAAAAAACACTTGATTTCTTTTCCACTTTCATTTTCGAAAATTAATTAGTGTTTTTCAAAAATGTTTTCAAAATCTTCTACTTGATTTTCGAAAATTACTTCCCTTCTTCTCACATCCTTCTATTTATGGACTAACACTATTCCTTAATGCAAAATTCGAACTCCATCTTCTTTGATAAGTTCGAATTTTCTACTTCTGTCTTCTATTTTTCTTCTCCTCTGACACCTTAAGGAATCTCTATACTGTGACATAGAGGATTCCACATTTTCTTGTTCCCTTCTCTTTCTTATGAGCAGGAGCAAAGACAAAAGCATTCTTGTTGAGGCTGATCCTGAACCTGAAAGGACCTTGAAGCGAAAGCTAAGAGAAGCCAAAGCACAACTCTCTGTAGAGGACCTAACAGAAATCTTCAAAGAAGAAGAACCCATGGCAGCCGAAAACGACAACAATGCCAACAATGCAAGGAAGGTGCTGGGTGACTTTACTGCACCTACTCCCGACTTTTATGGGAGAAGCATCTCTATCCCTGCCATTGGAGCAAACAACTTTGAGCTTAAGCCTCAATTAGTTTCTCTAATGCAACAGAATTGCAAGTTCCATGGACTTCCATTGGAAGATCCTCATCAGTTTTTAGCTGAGTTCTTGCAAATCTGTGACACTGTCAAGACTAATGGGGTTGACCCTGAGGTCTACAGACTTATGCTATTCCCTTTTGCTGTAAGAGACAGAGCTAGGACATGGTTGGACTCTCAACCTAAAGAAAGCCTGGACTCTTGGGAAAAGCTAGTCAATGCCTTCTTGGCAAAGTTCTTTCCACCTCAAAAATTGAGTAAGCTTAGAGTGGAAGTCCAAACCTTCAGACAGAAGGAAGGAGAATTCCTCTATGAAGCTTGGGAAAGATACAAACAATTAATCAGAAAGTGTCCTTCTGATATGCTTTCTGAATGGAGCATCATAGGTATTTTCTATGATGGTCTCTCTGAACTATCCAAGATGTCTTTGGATAGCTCTGCTGGAGGATCTCTTCATCTGAAGAAGACGCCTACAGAAGCTCAAGAGCTGATTGAAATGGTTGCAAATAACCAATTCATGTATACTTCTGAAAGAAATCCTGTGAACAATGGGACTAGTCAGAAGAAAGGAGTTCTTGAGATTGACACTCTGAATGCCATACTGGCTCAGAATAAAATATTGACTCAACAAGTCAATATGATTTCTCAAAGTCTGTCTGGAATGCAAAATGCACCAAGCAGTACTAAGGAGGCTTCATCTGAGGAAGAAGCCTATGATCCTGAGAACCCTTCAATGGAAGAGGTGAATTACATGGGAGAATCCTATGGAAACACCTACAATCCTTCATGGAGAAATCATCCAAATTTTTCATGGAAGGATCAACAGAGACCTCAACAAGGTTTCAACAATAATAATGGTGGAAGAAACAGGTTTAGCAATAGCAAGCCTTTTCCATCATCTTCTCAGCAACAGACAGAGAGTTCTAAGCAGAATACCTCTGACTTAGCAACCATGGTCTCTGATCTAATCAAAACCACTCAAAGTTTCATGACTAAAACAAGGTCCTCCATTAGAAATTTGGAGGCACAAGTGGGTTAGCTGAGCAAGAGAATTACTGAACTCCCTCCTAGTACTCTCCCAAGCAATACAGAAGAAAATCCAAAAGGAGAGTGCAAGGCCATCAACATGGCCGAATTTTGGGAGGAAGGAGAGGCAGTGAACGCCACTGAGGAAGACCTCAATGGACGTCCACTGGTCTCCAATGAGTCCTCCAATGAGGAACCATGGGAATCTGAGGCTCCAAATGAGACCATAGAGATTCCCTTGGACTTACTTCTGCCATTCATGAGCTCTGATGAGTATTCTTCCTCTGAAGAGGATGAGCATGTCACTGAAGAGCAAGTTGCTAAATACCTTGGAGCAATCATGAAGCTAAATGACAAGTTATTTGGAAATGAGACTTGGGAGGATGAATCCCCTTTGCTCACCAAAGAACTGGATGACTTGTCTAGGCAGAAACTGCCTCAAAAGAGACAGGATCCTGGGAAGTTTTCAATACCTTGTACCATAGGCACCATGACCTTCAAGAAGGCCTTGTGTGACTTAGGGTCAAGTGTAAACCTCATGCCCCTCTCTGTAATGGAGAAGTTAGGGATCTTTGAGGTGCAAGCTGCAAAAATCTCACTAGTGATGGCAGACAATTCAAGAAAACAAGCCTATGGACTTGTAGAGGATGTTCTGGTAAAGGTTGAAGACCATTACATCCCTGCTGATTTCATAGTCCTAGAGACTGGGAAGTGCATGGATGAATCCATCATCCTTGGCAGACCCTTCCTAGCCACAACAAAGGCTGTGATTGATGTTGATAGAGGAGAGTTGATCATTCAAGTGAATGAAGAATCCTTTGTGTTTGAAGCTCAAGGATATCCCTCTGTCACCATGGAGAGGAAGCATGAAGAGCTTCTCTCAAAACAGAGCCAAACAGAGCCCCCACAGTCAAACTCTAAGTTTGGTGTTGGGAGGCCACAACCAAACTCTAAGTTTGGTGTTGAACCCCCACATTCAAACTCTAAGTTTGGTGTTGGGAGGTTCCAACATGGCTCTGAGCATTTCTGAGGCTCCATGAGAGTCCTCTGTCAAGCTACTGACATTAAAGAAGCGCTTGTTGGGAGGCAACCCAATGTTATATTTTATCTATTCTCTTTTGTTATTTTATGTTTTTTGTAGGTTGATGATCATGAGAAGTCACAAAATCAATGAAAAAAGCAAAAACAGAATGAAAAATAAAAAGAAAAACAGCACACCCTGGAGGAGAGCATGCTGGCGTTTAAACGCCAGTGAGGCTAGCTGTTGGGCGTTTAACGCCCAGTCTGGCACCATTCTGGGCGTTTAACGCCAGAAAGGGGCACCAGACTGGCGTTAAACGCCAGAAAAGGGCAAGAAGCTGGCGTTAAACGCCAGAAATGGGCACCAGCCCGGCGTTTAACGCCAGAAATGGCTAAAAACGCAATTTTGCTTGCCATTTGGTGCAGGGATGACTTTTCCTTGACACCTCAGGATCTGTGGACCCCACAGGATCCCCGCCTACCCTACCACACTCTCTCTCTTCTTCACCCATTCACCAATCACCTCAACACCTCTTCCCCAAAAACCCTTCACCTATCAAATCCCATCTTTCTCTTCACCACTCACATCCATCCTTCATAAAACCCCACCTACCTCACCATTCAAATTCAAACCACTTTCCCACCCAAACCCACCCTCACATAGCCGAACCATCCCCACCCCCCCACTCCTATATAAACCCATCTTCACTCCTTCATTTTCACACAACCTAAACACCACTCCTCCCCCTTTTAGCCGAACACAAAGCCATTCCCTTCTTCCTCATTTCTTCTTCTTCTACTCTCTTCTTTTTTCTTTTGCTCGAGGACGAGCAAACCTTTTAAGTTTGGTGTGGTAAAAGCATTGCTTTTTGTTTTTCCATAACCATTTATGGCATCCAAGGCCGGAGAAACCTCTAGAAAGAGGAAAGGGAAGGCAAAAGCTTCCACCTCCGAGTCATGGGAGATGGAAAGATTCATCTCAAGGGTGCATCAAGACCACTTCTATGAAGTTGTGGCCTTGAAGAAGATGATCCCCGAGGTCCCTTTCTCACTAAAAAAGAGTGAATATCCGGAGATCCGACATGAGATCCGAAGAAGAGGTTGGGAAGTTCTTACCAACCCCATTCAACAAGTTGGAATCTTAATGGTTCAAGAGTTCTATGCCAATGCATGGATCACCAAGAACCATGATCAAAGTGTGAACTCGGATCCAAAGAATTATCTTACTATGGTTCGGGAGAAATACTTGGATTTTAGTCCGGAAAGTGTAAGGTTGGCATTCAATTTGCCCATGATGCAAGGAGATGAACATCCTTACACTAGAAGGGTCAACTTTGATCAAAGGTTGGACCAAGTCCTCACAGTTATTTGTGAAGAGGGCACCCAATGGAAGAGAGATTCAAGAGAGAAGCCGGTTCAATTGAGAAGGCATGACCTCAAACCCGTGGCTAGAGGATGGTTGGAGTTTATCCAACGCTCAATCATTCCCACTAGCAACCGGTCCGAAGTTACTATAGACCGGGCTATCATGATTCATAGTATCATGATTGGAGAAGAAATAGAAGTTCATGAGGTTATATCTCAAGAACTTTATAAGGTGGCGGACAGGTCTTCTACCTTGGCAAGGTTAGCCTTTCCTCATCTCATTTGTCACCTCTGTTATTCAGTTGGAGTTGACATAGAGGGAGACATCCCTATTGATGAGGACAAGCCCATCACTAAGAAG
Organism: Arachis hypogaea; assembly: GCF_003086295.3. Taxonomy (NCBI): domain Eukaryota; kingdom Viridiplantae; phylum Streptophyta; class Magnoliopsida; order Fabales; family Fabaceae; genus Arachis; species Arachis hypogaea. The sequence continues at coordinate 54,036,596 of NC_092036.1, forward strand.
AGGATGGAGCACACAAGAGACCCCACTCATCATGAGATCCCTGAGATACCTCAAGGGATGCACTTTTCTCCACAAAACTATTGGGAGCAACTAAACACCTCCCTAGGAGAATTGAGTTCCAACATGGGACAACTAAGGGTGGAGCATCAAGAACACTCCATCATCCTCCATGAAATTAGAGAAGATCAAAGAATCATGAGAGAGGAGCAACAAAGACAAGGAAGAGACATTGAGGAGCTTAAGCACTCCATAAGACCTTCAAGAGGAAGAACAAGCCGCCATCACTAAGGTGGACCCGTTCTTTAATCTCCCTGTTCTTTATTTTCCTTTTTTCGAATTTTAGTGCTTATGTTTGTCTATGTTTGTGTCTTGTGATCATTAGTGTCTTAGTGTCTATGCCTTAAAGTTATGAATATCCTATGAATCCATCACCTTTCTTGAATGAAAAAATGTTCTTAATTGAAAAAGAAAAGAATTGCATGAATTTTGAATTTTATAACAGTTTAATTATTTTGATGTGGTGGCAATACTTTTGTTTTCTGAATGTATGCTTAAACAGTGCATATGTCTTTTGAATTTGTGGTTCATGAATGTTGGCTCTTGAAAGAATGATGAAAAAGGAGACATGTTACTGAGGATCTGAAAAATCATAAAAATGATTCTTGAAGCAAGAAAAAGCAATGAAAGAAAAAAATATTTTCGAAAAAAAAAAGAAAGAGAAAAAGAAAGAAAAAGAAAGAAATAAAGTTGTGATCCAAGGCAAAAAGAGTGTGCTTAAGAACCCTGGACACCTCTAATTGGGGACTCTAGCAAGCTGAGTCACAATCTGAAAAGGTTCACCCAGTTATGTGTCTGTGGCATGTATGTATCCGGTGGTAATACTGGAAGACAGAGTGCTTTGGGCCACGGCCAAGACTCAATAAGTAGCTATGTTCAAGAATCATCATACTTTACTAGGAGAATCAATAACACTATCTGGATTCTAAGTTCCTAAAGAAGCCAATCATTCTAAATTTCAAAGGATAGAGTGAGATGCCAAAACTATTCAGAGGCAAAAAGCTAAAAGCCCCGCTCATCTAATTAATACTGATCTTCATAGATGTTTTTGGAATTCATTGCATATTCTCTTCTTTTTATCTTATTTGATTTTCAGTTGCTTGAGGACAAGCAACAATTTAAGTTTGGTGTTGTGATGAGCGGATAATTTGTACGCTTTTTGGCATTGTTTTTAGTATGTTTTAGTATGATCTAGTTAGTTTTTAGTATATTTTTATTAGTTTTTAGTTAAAATTCACTTTTCTGGACTTTACTATGAGTTTGTGTGTTTTTCTGTGATTTCAGGTATTTTCTGGCTGAAATCGAGGGACCTGAGCAAAAATCTGATTCAGAGACTAAAAAGGACTGCAGATGCTGTTGGATTCTGACCTCCCTGCACTCGAAGCGGATTTTCTGGAGCTACAGAAACCCAATTGGCGCGCTCTCAACGGCGTAGGAAAGTAGACTTCCTGGGCTTTCCAGCACTATATGATAGTCCATACTTTGCCCAAGATTTGATGGCCCAAACCGGCGTTCAAAGTCACCCTCAGAATTCCCAGCGTTAAACGCCGGAACTGGCACCAAAATGGAAGTTAAACGCCCAAACTGGCACTAAAGCTGGCGTTTAACTCCAGAAGGAGTCTCTACACGAAAATGCTTCAATGCTCAGCCCAAGCACACACCAAGTGGGCCCGGAAGTGGATTTTTATGTCATTTACTCATCTCTGTACACCCTAGGCTACTAGTTCTCTATAAGTAGGACATTATACTATTGTATTTAGAGATCTTTGGACATCTAGTTCTTAGATCAGATCTTGGTTCTTCTGGTTCCCTCTCTGGGATCGAAGCCAATGATCACTCTTGTTCTTATGTATTTTCAACGGTGGAGTTTCTACACACCATAGATTAAGGTGTGGAGCTCTGCTGTACCTCGAGTATTAATGCAATTACTATTGTTCTTCTATTCAATTCCGCTTGTTCTTGTTCTAAGATATCACTTGTTCTTCAACTTGATGAATGTGATGATCCGTGACACTCATCATCATTCTCACCTATGAACGTGTGACTGACAACCACCTCCGTTCTACCTTCGATTGGGTGGATATCTCTTGGATTCTTTAACCGGAATCTTCGTGGTATAGGCTAGAACTGATGGCGGCATTCAAGAGAATCCGGAAGGTCTAACCTTGTCTGTGGTATTCTGAGTAGGATTCAATGATTGAATGACTGTGACGTGCTTCAAACTCCTGAGGGCGGGGCGTTAGTGACAGACGCAAAAGAATCACTGGATTCTATTCCGGCCTGATCGAGAACCGACAGATGGATAGCCGTGCCGTGACAGGGTGCGTTGAACATTTCCACTGAGAGGATAGGAGGTAGCCACTGACAACGGTGAAACCCTTGCTTAAGCTTGCCATGGAAAGGAGTAAGAAGAATTGGATGAAGACAGTAGGAAAGCAGAGAGACGGAAGGGAAGGCATCTTCATACGCTTATCTGAAATTCCTACCAATGAATTACATAAGTATCTCTATCTTTATCTTTATGTTTTATGCGTTATCATTATACCCATTTGAGTTTGCCTGACTAAGATTTACAAGGTGACCATAGCTTGCTTCATACCAACAATCTCTGTGGGATCGACCCTTACTCGCGTAAGGTTTATTACTTGGACGACCCAGTACACTTGCTGGTTAGTTGTGCGAAGTTGTGTTTATGCCATGGTGCTGAATACCAAGTTTTTGGATTCATTACCGGGGATTATTTGAGTTGTGAAAAGTATTGATCACAATTTCGTGCACCATAAACCTTACGTGAGTAACGGTCGATCCCATGGAGATTGTCAGCTTGAAGCAAGTTATGGTCACATTGTAAATCTCAGTCAGGCGGATTCAAATGGGTGATAGAGTTTTCATAATTAAAAGATAAATAGAACATAAAATAAAGATAGAGATACTTATGTAAATCATTGGTGGGAATTTCAGATAAGCGTATGGAGATGCTTCGTCCCTCTTGAATCTCTGCTTTCCTACTGTATTCATCCAATCCTTTATACTCCTTTCTATGTCAAGCTGTATGTTGTGTTTCACCGGCATCAATGGCTACCTCCCATCCTCTCAGTAAAAATGGTCCAACTACGGGTTACGTAGGGCTAATCATCTGTCGGTTCTCGATCATGTAGAAATAGGATTTACTATCCTTTTGCGTCTATCACTACATCCTACAGTCACGAGTTTGAAGCTCGTCACAGTCATCCCTTCCCAGACCCTACTCGAAATACCACAGACAAGGTTTAGACTTTTTGGATCTCAGGAATGGCCGCCAATAATTCTAGCTTATACCACGAAGACTCTGATCTCACGGAATGGAAGGCTCGGTTGTCAGGCGAGGCAACCATGTGTCGTGGACCAGGAATCCAAGAGATACACACTCTAGCTTTCACAGGTAGAACGGAAGTGTTTGTCAGGCATGCGTTCATAAGTGAGAATGGTGATGAGTGTTACGGATTATCACATTCATCAGGTTGAAGGGCGAATGGATATCTTAGAATAAGAATAAGCATGAATTGAATAGAAACCAGTAGTAATTGCATTAATACTCGAGGAACAGCAGAGCTTCACACCTTAATCTATGGTGTGTAAAAACTCCACCATTGAAAATACATAAGTGATAAAGGTCCAGGCATGGCTATGAGGCTAGCCCTTAATATATAAGATTCCAAGATGAAAATACAATAGTAATAGGTCCTATTTATAATGAAACTAGATACTAGAATTTACAAAAATAGGTAAATGATGAAGAAATCCACTTCCGGGCCCACTTGGTGTGTGCTTGGGCTGCGTGATGAGCGGATAATTTATACGCTTTTTGGTATTGTTTTTAGGTAGTTTTTAGTAAGTTCAAGCTACTTTTAGGGATGTTTTCATTAGTTTCTATGTTAAATTCACATTTCTGGACTTTACTATGGGTTTGTGTATTTTTCTGTGATTTCAGGTAATTTCTGGCTGAAATTGAGGGACTTGAGCAAAACTCTGATAGGAGGCTGACACAGGACTGCTGATGCTGTTGGAATCTGACCTCCCTGCACTCAAAATGGATTTTCTGAAGCTACAGAACTCCAAATAGCGCGCTCTCAACGGCGTTGGAAAGTAGACATCCAGAGCTTTCCAACAATATATAATCATCCATACTTTATTCGGGAATTGATGACGTAAACTGGCGCACAACGCCAGTTCCATGTTGCTGTCTGGAGTAAAACGCCAGAAACACGTCACGACACGGAGTTGAACGCCCAAAACACGTTACAACTTGGCGTTCAACTCCAAAAGAAGCCTCAGCTCGTGGATAGATCAAGCTCAGCCCAAACACACACCAAGTGGGCCCCGGAAGTGGATTTATGCATCAATTACTTACTCATGTAAACCCTAGTAGCTAGTCTAGTATAAATAGGATAATTTACTATTGTATTAGACATCTTTGGTCTCAGTTTTGTTTTATTCTTCATCTTAGGAGACTATTGATCACGTTTTGTGGGCTGGCCATTTGGCCATGCCTGAAGCTTTCACTTATGTATTTTCAACGGTGGAGTTTCTACACACCATAGATTAAGGGTGTGGAGCTCTGCTGTACCTCAAGTTTTAATGCAATTACTACTGTTTCTATTCAATTCTCTTTATTCCTATTCTAAGATATTTGTTGCACTTCAACATTGATGAATGTGATGATCCGTGACACTCATCATCATTCTCACATATGAACGCACGTGATTGACAACCACTTCCATTCTACCTTAGGCCGGGCGCATATCTCTTGGATTCCTTAATCAGATTCTTCGTGGTATAAGCTAGAATTGATGGCGGCATTCATGGAAATCCGGAAAGTCTAACCTTGTCTGTGGTATTCTGTGTAGGATTCCGGGATTGAATGACTGTGACGAGCTTCAAACTCCTGAAGGCTGGGCGTTAGTGACAGACGCAAAAGAATCAAGGGATTCTATTCCAACCTGATTGAGAACCGACAGATGATTAGCCGTGCTGTGACAGAGCATTTGGACCTTTTTCACTGAGAGGATGGGATGTAGCCATTGACAACGGTGATGCCCTACATACAGCTTGCCATGGAAAGGAGTAAGAAGGATTGAAGGAAGAAGTAGGAAAGTAGAAAAAGAAAGGGCACAGTATTTCCATACGCTTATCTGAAATTCCCACCATTAATTTACATAAGTATTTCTATCCTATGTTTTTTATCTTTATTTCCTGTTTATTATTTATTATTATTCGAAAATCCATAATCAATTATAATCCGCCTGACTGAGATTTACAAGATGACCATAGCTTGCTTCATACCAACAATCTTTGTGGGATCGACCCTTACTCACGTAAGGTTTATTAATTAGACGACCCAGTACACTTGCTGGTTAGTTGAACGGAGTTGTGTCCACACATAGCAAAGAGCCATTATAATTATTCCATACAACAACAAAGAATACAACATTGATGATCACAATTTCGTCCACCAAGTTTTTGGCGTCGTTGTCGGGGATTGTTCGAGTATGGACAACTGACGGTTCATCTTGTTGCTCAGATTAGGTAATTTTCTTTTTGTTTTGTTTTCAAAAATTTTTCAAAAATTTTTTTTCCTTTTTTTTCGAAAATAAATAAAGAAAATACCAAAAAATCATAAAATCATAAAGACCAAAAATATTTTGTGTTTCTTATTTGAGTCTTGAGTCAACTTTTAAGTTTGGTGTCAATTGCATGTTTTAAAAAAAATTATTATGCATTTTTCGAAAATTCATGCATTCATGGTGTTCTTCATTATCTTCAAGTTGTTCTTGGTAAGTCTTCTTGTTTGATCTTGATGTTTTCTTGTTTTGCATCTTTTGTTGTTTTTCATATGCATTTTTCGTTTGTTAGAATCCATGCATTAAAGATTTCTAAGTTTGGTGTCTTGCATGTTTTCTTTGCATAAAAAATTTTTCAAAATTATGTTCTTGATGTTCATCATGATCTTCAAAGTGTTCTTGGTGTTCATCTTGACATTCATAGTGTTCTTGCATGCATCTTGTGTTTTGATCCAAAATATTTATATTTTGGGTCATGTTTGTGTTTTTCTCTCTCTTCATTAAAAATTCAAAAATAAAAAATATCTTTTCCTTATTTCCCTCCAAATTTTCGAAATTTTGGGTTGACTTGGTCAAAAAATTTTAAAATTAGCTGTTTCTTACAAGTCAAGTCAAATTTTCAATTTTAAAAATCTTATCTTTTCAAAATCTTTTTCAAAAATCATATCTTTTTCATTTTTTTCTATTTTTTTCGAAAATTTTGAAAATTATTTTTCAAAAATCTTTTTCTTAACTTTATTTCATAATTTTCGAAAATTCACTAACAATTAATGAGATTGATTCAAAAATTTGAAGTTTGTTACTTTCTTATTAAGAAAAGTTCAATCTTTAAATTCTAGAATCATATCTTTTAGTTTCTTGTTAGTTAAGTAATTAATTTTAATTTTAAAAATTAAATCTTTTTCAATCCTATCTTTTTATCATATCTTTTTCAAAATTTGATTTAAAAATATCTTATCTAACTTCTTATCTTCTTATCTTTTCAAATTTAATTTTAATATCTTTTTCAACTAACTATTTGACTTTTTGTTTGTTTCTTATCTTTTTCAAAACCACCTAACTACTCTTTCCTCTCTAATTTTCGAAAATATCTCACCCCTTTTTCAAAAATTCTTTTTAATTAACTAATTGTTTCAAATTTTAATTTTAATTTTAATTCATCTTTAATTTTTGAAATTACTAACTCCGTTTCAAAAATATTTTCGAAAATCCCTCTCTCATCTTCTTCTATTTATTTATTTATTTACTAACACTTCTCTTCATCTCTTATCACCTTCCCTATCCTTACTCTTTATACAGACTATTCATCCCTCTCCTTCCATTATCCCCTTTCTTCTTCTACTAATAATAAGGATCCTCTTTACTGTGACATAGAGGATTCCTCTTCCTTTTCTTTTCCTCTTCTCTTTCATATGAGCAGGAACAAGGAAAAAGACACTCTTGTTAAAGCTGATCCTGAACCTGAAAGGACTCTGAAGAGGAAGTCAAGAGAAACTAAAAATCACAATTCAGAGAAACCTCAAAAAAAAAAAGAAAAAAGAAAAAAAAGAGAAAAGGGAAGACAAAAAGCTTCCACCTCCAAGTCATGGGAGATGGAGATATTCATCTCAAGGGTCCATAACTCAGTAGAAGAGCATTTGACTGCACATCAAGAGAGCATGAGAAATTCCCTCATCAAGAAATCATTGAGATACCTCAGGGGATACATGTTCCTCCACATAATTATTGGAAGCAACTAAGGGAAGGAACACCAAAATCACTAGGGATCATGCAACAGAAGCAAAGAAGAGACATAAAGGAGCTCAAAAAGCACCATTGGACCTTCAAAAGGTGCCACCCTCACTAAGGTGGACTCATTCCTTAACTTTCTTGTTCTTATCTCTCTGTTTTTTTTTTGTTTTTTATGTTATATGTTTATCTATGTTTTGTGTCTCTACTTCATGATCATTAGTAGTTAGTAACTATGTCTTAAAGCTATGAATAATTCCATTAATCCTTCACCTCTCGTAAATGAAAATTGTTTTTTATTCAAAAGAACAAGAAGTACATAAATTTCGAAAATTATCCTTGAATTTAGTTTAATTATATTGATGTGGTGACAAAACTTTTTGTTTTCTGAATGAATGCTTGAATAGTGCATAATTTTGATCTTGTTGTTTATGAATGTTAAAATTGTTGGCTCTTGAAAGAATGATGAACAAAGAGAATGTTATTGACAATCTGAAAAATCATGAAAATTGATTCTTGAAGCAAGAAAAAGCAGTGAAAAAGCAAAAGCTTGCAGAAAAAAATTTGCGAAAAAAATAGAAAGAAAAAGAAAAAGCAAACAGAAAATGCCAATAGCCCTTAAAACCAAAAGGCAAGGGTAAAAAGGATCCAAGGCTTTGAGCATCAATGGATAGGAGGGCCCAAGGAAATAAATCCAGGCCTAAGCGGCTAAATCAAGCTGTCCCTAACCATGTGCTTGTGTCATGAAGGTCCAAGTGAAAAGCTTGAGAATGAGTGGTTAAAGTCGTGATCCAAGGCAAAAAGAGTGTGCTTAAGAGCTCTGGACACCTCTAACTGGGGACTCTAGCAAAGCTGAGTCACAATCTGAAAAGGTTCACCCAGTCATGTGTCTGTGGCATTTATGTATCCGGTGGTAATACTGGAAAACAAAGTGCTTAGAGCCACGGCCAAGACTCATAAAAGTAGCTGTGTTCAAGAATCAACATACTTAACTAGGAGAATCAATAACACTATCCGAAATTCTAAGTTCCTAGAGAAGCCAATCATTCTGAACTTCAAAGGAAAAAGTGAGATGCCAAAACTGTTCAGAAGCAAAAAGCTACAAGTTCCGCTCATCTAATTAGAATTAATATTCATTGATATTCTGAGATTTATAGTACATTCTCTTCTTTTTATCCTATTTGATTTTCAGTTGCTTGGGGACAAGCAAAAATTTAAGTTTGGTGTTGTGATGAGCGGATAATTTATACGCTTTTTGGCATTATTTTTAGGTAGTTTTTAGTAAGTTCAAGCTACTTTTAGGGATGTTTTTATTAGTTTCTATGTTAAATTCACATTTCTGGACTTTACTATGAGTTTGTGTGTTTTTCTGTGATTTCAGGTAATTTCTGGCTGAAATTGAGGGACTTGAGCAAAACTCTGATAGGAGGCTGACAAAGGAGTGCTGATGCTGTTGGAATCTGACCTCCCTGCACTCGAAATGGATTTTCTGAAGCTACAGAACTCCAAATAGCGCACTCTCAACGGCGTTGGAAAGTAGACATTTAGAGCGTTCCAGCAATATATAATAGTTCATACTTTATTTGGGAATTGACGACGTAAACTGGCGCTCAACGCCAGTTCCATGTTGCTGTCTGGAGTAAAACGCCAGAAACACGTCACGACCCGGAGTTGAATGCCCAAAACACGTTACAACTTGGAGTTCAACTCCAAAAGAAGCCTCAGCTCGTGGATAGATCAAGCTCAGCCCAAACACACACTAAGTGGGCCCCGGAAGTGGATTTATGCATCAATTACTTACTCATGTAAACCCTAGTAGCTAGTCTAGTATAAATAGGATAATTTACTATTGTATTAGACATCTTTGGTCTCAGTTTTATTTTATTCTTCATCTTAGGAGACTATTGATCATGTTTTGCGGGCTGGCCATTCGGCCATGCCTGAAGCTTTCACTTATGTATTTTCAACGGTGGAGTTTCTACACACCATAGATTAAGGGTGTGGAGCTCTGCTGTACCTCAAGTTTTAATGCAATTACTACTGTTTCTATTCAATTCTCTTTATTCCTATTCTAAGATATTCGTTGCACTTCAACTTGATGAATGTGATGATCCGTGACACTCATCATCATTCTCATATATGAACGCACGTGATTGACAACCACTTCCATTCTACCTTAGGCCGGGCGCATATCTCTTGGATTCCTTAATCAGAATATTCGTGGTATAAGCTAGAATTGATGGCGGCATTCATGGGAATCCGAAAAGTCTAACCTTGTCTGTGGTATTCCGAGTAGGATTCCGGGATTGAATGACTGTGACGAGCTTCAAACTCCTGAAGGCTGGGCGTTAGTGACAGACGCAAAAGAATCAAGGGATTCTATTCCAACATGATTGAGAACCGACAGATGATTAGCCGTGCTGTGACAGAGCATTTGGACCTTTTTCACTGAGAGGATGGGATGTAGCCATTGACAACGTTGATGCCCTACATACAGCTTGCCATGGAAAGGAGTAAGAAGGATTGAAGGAAGAAGTAGGAAAGTAGAAAAAGAAAAGGCACAGTATCTCCATGCGCTTATCTGAAATTCCCACCATTAATTTACATAAGTATTTCTATCCTATGTTATTTATCTTTATTTCCTGTTTATTATTTATTATTATTCGAAAATCCATAATCAATTATAATCCGCCTGACTGAGATTTACAAGATGACCATAGTTTGCTTCATATCAACAATCTCTGTGGGATCGACCCTTACTCACGTAAGGTTTATTACTTGGACGACCCAGTACACTTGCTGGTTAGTTGAACGGAGTTGTGTCCACACAGAGCAAAGAGCCATTATAATTATTCCATACAACAACAAAGAATACAACATTGATGATCACAATTTCGTCCACCACTGAGCATTGAGCTTCACACGTGTAGAGGCTTCTCTTGGAGTTAAATGCCAGCTTTTATGCCAGTTCTGGCGTTTTGACGCCAGAAAAGGGCAGAGGGCTGGCGTTTTGATGCCATTTTACGTCGTCAAAACTCGTGCAAAGTATGGATTGTTATATATTGCTGGAAAGCCCTGGATGTATAGTTTCCAATGCAATTGAGAGCGCACCATTTGGAGTTCTGTAGCTCCAAAAAAGTCCACCTTGAGTGCAGGGAGGTCAGAATCCAACAGCATCAGCAGTCCTTTATCAGCCTATGAATCAGATTTTTGCTCAGGTCCCTCAATTTCAGCCAAAAAATACCTGAAATCACAGAAAAACACACAAACTCATAGTAAAGTCCAGAAATGTGAATTTTTCTTAAAAACTAATAAAAATATACTAAAAACTAACTAAATCATATTAAAAACTATATAAAAACAATGCCAAAAAGCGTATAAATTATCCGCTCATCAACACTTAACCAAATATATTACACAAACATTTGGTAACAATATAATAATGTTTGTTCATCACTTGGATTGGTTTTTTAAACTCAACAATCTTCCCCTTAATGAAAAATATTATTAAAATGAATTGAAAATGAAAAGATTGGAGAGGAAACTTTCCTTTGATGATTCATGGATTACTCCCCCTTTCTTTTGATCAACATGCTCCCATTTGCTGTGTGCTTTGATTAACCTAATTTAATCAAAGAAATAATCCCTATATACAAGCACTGATGTGTTCCTTTGATCATACAAAAGGTGACTGATAAACCACAATTTTGTGGTTTATCTTGTGTTAAATTTAGTAGATTTTATCAACTTATCCCACATTTATGCAATGAAAAAGCATGATTTTGTGAATTTCTCCTAAATTGTGCTTAAGAGTGAAAACATGCTTTTTATACCCTTAATTTGCTAAATTTAATTCTCTTTAATTTCATTTTATGCATTGATGTATTTTGTTCAGTGATTTCAGGTTTAGAAGACAAAGATTAGATTGAAGAAGTGAAGAAAAAACATGTAAAGTAGAGAATTCATGAAGAAATGAAGTTTTGGAAATCTGCCATGCGAGGCGTACGCGTGACCCACACATACCCGTGACCAGAGTTCGTCAAGCGAGGCGTACGCATGACCCACTCGTACGTGTGATACTTGTCACGTGACCTCATTAAAGGAGCACACTGGGGGCAAATTCTGGGCCTCCAAAATCCAATTCAACTCATTTCTGAAGCAATTTCAAGCAGAATTCAAGAGAAAAAAAGGGAAGAGCAATTAGGAATAGTTTAGAAACATGCTTTAAGTCATATTCTAGAGAGAGAAGCTCTTTCTTCTCTCTAGAATTAGGGTAGATTAGGTTAATCTCTCTTAGATTTATGCTTTAATTGTTTTCTTGATTTAGTTTTCATTGCAATTTCTTATTACTACATCCTTGCTTTCTTAGTTTTGCTTGTTATTTCTTGTATTTGGTCAATTTTATGTTGATGAACTATTGTTGATTTGGATTTTCTATTAATTCAATTTAATATTTTGATGTTTAATTGAGTTATTATTATTATTATCTTACATTTGGCAGTGTTAGATTTTATATTAATGAACAAAAAGCAACTAAAGGATACTAAGAGCACTGGGTTGACTTCCAACAAGCACTTTTTTAATGTCACTAGCTTGACAGTTCACCCTTGTGGTTAGGGAGGGGGTTGCTCATATTGCTTCAGCTCCTCTCTTCCCACTGTGAACTTTCTCCCTGTATACTCATGAATTACCCCAATGTGCTCAAGAGAGAGAATCTGGTTCATCATATAGGGTAATTCGGAATAGTGGGTGAATGCCACTCTCAATCTTGGTGAGAAGTCTTCAGTAGGAATATTATTGTTTCTCCAACCTCTTGGTACTTTCTTTCTAGGATCCTCCTTTAAAGGCATCCCCACCTTCACGACACCAAACTTAGAATTGATGTTAGGGGGGATTCTGTGACTTTCCACCACAGAACCCATAGATGTAACTCAACCTTGGTGTCGTCAGGTGGTTTTGGAGGGAACTGAGCAATGGACTCAGTCTTCATGCACTTCTCCTTATTGTTGGAATAATGCAAGGCCTTGAAGACATGAATGACTAGGCGATTATTATACACCCTCAGTATTAACTCACTATTTTTCAGATCAATGAGAGCACGCCTTGTGGCTAAGAATGGTCTCCTAAGAATGATGGAGAAGTTTTCATCTTCCTTCATGTTAAGAATCACAAAATTAGTTAGGAGGAAGAATTTGCCTACCTTAACCAGAACACTCTCCAGCACTCTGTGTGCTACCCATACAGATTTATCTGCTAATTGAAGAGCTATTCGTATAGGCTTCACCTCTTAAATTTGCAACTTTTGCATCACAGAGAGTGGCATCAAGTTGATGCCTGCCCTTAAATCATACAATGCTCCCTCAAAGGTGTTGTTTCCAATAGTACAAGGGATTTAGAAACTTTTCGGACTGGGCATCTTGGTTGGAAAATTTCTTTGAATGATGTCACTACACTCTCTAGTCAATACCACTGTTTGGTTCCCTTTCATTATGCACAAGTGGAGAGAGAGGGAGGGTTCCTCAAACCTTTCGGTTTTGTCGTTGTCTTCTCCAGCTTGCTCTTTATCATCAAAGGTTTGAATATTTGCCTCTTCTCCACTTAATATATAGACAGTCTTGCACTCCTCTCTTGGATTAGGAATAGTATCATTGGGGAGTGTATTGGGTGGCTTGTTAGTAAGCTTTTTGCTCAATTGTCCCACTTGTACCTCTAAGTTCCTACTTGAGGCTCTAGTCTCCTATATGAAATTATCAGTCTTCTTGGAAAGTTCTGCCACTCAAGCTCCCAATGCATAGGTGTCCTACCTTACTGAGGGTGGACTTTGTGATTGAAAAGATTGAGGTTGCTGGTTGAAAGGATTTTGCTAGTTAAACTGGTTGTTGTTTTTGAAATCGAACTGCCTTTGATTTTGGTTTTGATTTTCCAACCAAATTTTGGATGATTTCTCAATCCCAGGTTGTATGTCTTGGAAAAAGGATCATTATTGGACGGTCTTGAAGAATTTCCCATGTAATTTACTTGCTCAGGAGGGATTTGTTCATAACCAAAGCTTCCAAATTGAGACATTCCACCACTCATCTCAAAAGAAGAATCTAAGGTAGTAATAGAGGAGACTTGCATACCTCCCAAGTGTTGACTGATGGCGGCTATCTGTTGAGATATAGATTTATTTTGAGCGAAAATAGCATCCAAGGTATCTAGCTCCATGACACCTTTCTTCACGGTCTACTCGAACGAGTAGAAGTACTGATTGTTGGCCACCATCTCAATCAAATCAATGACCTTATCAGTGGTCTTCAAATGCAAAGATGATGTGTGAGCATCTTAAACCCTTTTTTAATAGCATTTTCTAGTTGTTTTTAGTTATATTTCATTAATTTTTACTATGTTTTACTACAAAATTCATATTTAGATGCTACTTTGAATTTTTGTGTTATTTTTATAATTTTAGATAGATTTTGGGCGAATTTTGCAGAGTCTTGTTCAGAGATAAAGAAAGGATAGCCGATGCTGTCAATCTTGACCTCCTTGCACTCCAACAAGCATATCTTAAGCTATAGAGGTCCAATTGACGCGGTCTCAACGTAGTTGGAAAGCTTCCATAGCTTTCCAGCAATATTTGATAGTTTATACTTCTCTTCCAGAATGATTGCTAAAACTGACGTTAAATGCCAAGCTTGGGCGTTTAACGCCCAAGAAGGACTAACCTCCCAAGTTGAATGCCCAAAACTAGCGTTCAACGCCAGCCAGGGAGCAAAAGCCAGTGAATTCACCCCCTTCTCTGCGTTCAATGACAAAAATCCAAGTTGAATGCCAGGCTTGATCGTAGCATATAACCAAAATGGGCCCAAATTGGATTTTAGCACTCTTTAGCTTATCTAATCTTATTTTTGTAAATTTTAAATTTAAATTAACATCTTTTAGGGTTAGTATTTACTATTTAAAGAGGAGATCACTTAGGTATACGGAGTTAGAGATTCAGACATATATTCTTATTATTTTTTTGACTTCTCTGTAAAGTATGAGTAACTAAACCTCCTGGTTAAGATTAGGAGTTCTGCTTATTTCTATGGATTAATATTATTACTTTTCTATTTTAATATATGTTTGATTTCATTATATGATGTGTTTTCGTTCTTCATTTAAATGAATATGGGGTGGAACGGAAGTATGACCCCTTTTTCTATATGAATTCTTGTGATACTTTGACCAAGGTCACTTGAGCTATGGCTTGAAAACACGTCTCCTAAACTACAGATTACCTGGACTGATTTGGATAGGTGACATAAAATCCTGTTAGCTTTGGGTAATTGAGGTTTTTGTGGCGCTAAACTAGAATGCTAAACTTCACCCTCGTCTGAATTGAATGACCACTGACCCTGGCTTTTGATGAGAATCAAAGGAGATTAAATTGCTAAGGAATTGGGGTTTAATCACTTACGGTTTACCATGGAATGAATCATTAATTGTTAAGATAGTCAGTAAGAAGTATTAATCCGAAAAGATAAGCATCTCCGAGGCCTTAACCGCTTCCGTATATTATCTTTTCCGTATATTATTTTTGAATTTGATCTTATTTGCTTTCTTAAAGATTGCAATTTCTTTCTTATTTATCTTTTTCCTTTAGTTTTTGAAATCTTTTCTATTTTTTTATTTAATTTCATTTTTTAAGTTCGGTGTCTTTTTAGTGTTTTTCTTTTTATTTTAAATTTTTTAAAAGAAAAACTTCTTTTAAAATTTCAAAAATATTGAATCTTTTTCTTATCTTGATTTAAATTCTTAAGTTTGGTATCCCACTAGTAATCTTTTTGTTTAATTTAATTTTCTTTAATCATATCTTGTTCTCTTGTTTTTCCTTATCTTGATTTTCAATTCTTGTTACCTTATCTTATCTTTAATTTAAAATTCAAATTTTAAGTTTAGTATTTCTTTAGTCTTTCTTTCTTTCAAATTTGAATTTCAAAGTCTTTATTTGACTTTTTCTTTTTAAAATTTCGAAAATCTTTAATTTCAATTCTTCCATCTTTAATTTCAAATCTTTTTAATTAATTGTTTGCTTTATCTTTAAATTTTCAAATCTTAGCTTATCTTGTTTCTTTCTCTTGACTTTTTCTTTCTAACTTTTGAATTTCAAAATCTTTAATTGAATTTTGCAATTTTTGAAAATTACATCTTAAATTTGAAATCTTGCTTTATCTTATTTTAATTTTAAGAGTTTGGTGCCTCTTTAATTTTTCTCTTTCTTCTCTTTTTTGAAAACTTCTTAACCTCTTTCTCTTTCTTTTATTTTCGAAAACTCAGTGAATTAAATCCCCCTTCTTTATTCTCCTTTCTTTTTATTTCCTATTCTATATCAGTTGATATTTTTACTAGAATTTCTTATAGGGAGCCCTCTATACTTTGGCATAGAGACTCCCTTCTTTTTCTTTTCTTGTTTTGTTTCTTCTTATTTATGAGCAGGAACAAGGACAAGGAAGATCTTCTTAATCCTGATCCTGAACCTGAGAGGACCTTGAGGCAACGATTACAACAAGCTCAAGCTTGCAGAGCCAAAGGGAACTTCACATAATCTTTTGAGCAAGAAGCTGAAGACACAACTATGGCAGCTAATCCAAACGCTGGAGGAGACGCAAGGAAGGTCCTTGGCTCTTTCACTGCACCCACATCTGACTTCTATGGGCGCAGAATATCCATACTTGCCATAAGTGCCCACAACTTTGAGCTTAAGCCTCAATTGATCACCCTGGTGCAACAAAACTGTCAGTTTTATGGACTCCCGCAGGAGGACCCCAACAAGTTCATATCTAATTTTTTGCTGATCTGTAATACTATCAAGACTAATGGAGTGAACCCTGAGTTTTACAAGCTCATGCTCTTCCCTTTTGCTGTAAGGGACAGAGTAAAACTATAGCTGGATTCTCAGTCTAAGTAGAGCTTGGACACATGGGAAAAGATGGTCAACAAATTTTTGTCCAAGTTCTTTCTACCTCAGAAGCTGAGTAAGCTTAGGGTAGAAGTCCAGACCTTCAGACAGAAAGAGTGAAAGTCCCTCTATGAAGCCTGTGAGAGATACAAGCAGCTAATCAGGAGGTGTTCTCCCGACATGATCTCAGACTGAACCATGCTGAAGATCTTCTATGTTGGCCTCTCTGAGCTGTCCAAAATGTCACTGGACTACTTTGCAAGTAGTTCACTCCACATGAAAAAGACACATGAGGAGGCGCAGGAGCTCATTGAGATGGTTGTCAAGAATCAGTATGTGTACACTTCTGAGAGAAACCCTATAAATACTGGGACTACTCAGAAGAGAGGAGTCATAGAGGTGAACATATTGGACTCCATTCTGACACAGAACAAGCTAATGTCCCAACAAATCAACATGATCTCCCAACACCTGAGCGGAATG
This sequence comes from Arachis hypogaea, assembly GCF_003086295.3. Taxonomy (NCBI): domain Eukaryota; kingdom Viridiplantae; phylum Streptophyta; class Magnoliopsida; order Fabales; family Fabaceae; genus Arachis; species Arachis hypogaea. The sequence continues at coordinate 54,053,387 of NC_092036.1, forward strand.
TAAGTTTTAGCTATCACAACTCAAGATGCATCCTACGAAGGAGACACTGGTGACAATGCTTGGACCACCTTGGAAGAAGTGAATTATATGGGAAATTTCTCCATAAATTCCAATAATAATCCCTATTCAAACACTTTCAATTAGGGATGGAGGAATCATCCTAACTTCAAGCGGCGAGATCAGCAAAAGCCTCAACAAGGCTTCAACAGTAATAAGGGTGGAACGAATAAAAAAAGATTCAACAACAGACAGTTCCAACCCTCTCAGTAGCAGATGGAGATGCCCACACAAAGCCTCTTTGACCTGGCCACCATAGTTTTCAACCTCTCCAAGACCACTTATAATTTTATGGCAGAGACTAGGTCTTCCATTCAGAACTTAGAGATACAGGTAGGACAGTTGGACAAGAGGATACCCAAGGAACCCTCCAACACTCTTCCAAAAACCACTGAGGTAAATCCAAGAGAAGAGTGCAAAGCCCTCACCATCGGAGAAGAGGCCAAACCCAAGGAGGAACCTATTATTGAGGATCTGAATAAACATAAGGCTCAGGAGGAGACAGGGAGTATAACCATGCACGTCCCTATAGAGATAAAAGAGCCTGAAGACCAACCATCTTTACACGTGTAAAAAGAGACTGAGGATGAGCAATTGGCTCAATTCTTGGCATTCCTCAGGAAGTTGCAAGTTAATATCTCTTTTGCAGAGGTGTTGGAGAAGAAACCCCCTATATGGCCTGTTTGAAATGTGTGCTTTCTAAGAAGACGGCCTTGAGGGGAGATGAGACTATGGTGCTGACCAAGGAATGCAGCGCCCTAGTGCAAAGGATGCTGCCTTAGAAGATGCCAGATCCCGAAAGCTTCCTGAATCCCTGTACTATAGGGACCATCACATTTGAAAAGGCACTGTGCAACCTTGGCTCGAACATCAACCTTATGCCTCTTTTTGTGATGAGGAAGCTGGGAATCCAAGAGGTTCATCCTTCCAAGATCCCATTAGAGATGGCAAATAAGTCCCTGAAATGGACATATGGACTAGTAGAGAACGTGCTTGTAAAGGTTGATGACATTTACCTCCCTGTGGACTTCATGATACTTGACACTAGAGAGGATAAGAACGACTCCATCATTCTAGGAAGGTCCTTCCTAGCTACTGGAAAGGCATTGATAGATGTTAAGAGAGGAGAGTTGGTTCTGAGATTATGGAAAGACCACATATTGTTTAAGATCCCCAACCCTCACTTTCTCTCTTCTAAAGGAGGTACTACTGTACAACACATAGTGTTTTAACCTTTTCTCTTAGTGCAGAGCCATACAGAGCCCCCTGACATCAACTCTAAGTTTGGTGTTGGGTGTTCACAACTAACCACTAAGAAAAAAGGCACAAAGAAAGTACCCAAGGGCTGGTGGAACAAGAAGATTTCAACTGAGGACTTATCACCTGGCATGAGAGTTCTCTTCACAAGAAGTCCAGTCATTCCACATACTGTGAACCAGATCCTATCTTTGGAACATGTTAAGCTAATTCACAAGTGTACAGGAAGGAAGTTCACCATGAAGAGTGAAGATCTAAGCCCCTATCAACCTCCGTAAAGGAGCTGTCCATCAAGCTAATGATGGTAAAGAAGCGCTTGTTGGGAGGCAACCCAACCATAAGTATCCTATAGTATTTTCTTATTTTCTATTCTCTTTCTGTTATTTTAGATTGATTTCATATTATTTTATTTTCTATTGTTTTTCATAATTTTCTTAGTTTTTCTAACATTTGTAATCATGTGTAGCCATTAGAACAGAAACAGGAATGCGTAGGAGAGAAACAGAACACCCTGGAGGGTGCCCCTTACTAGCGTTCAACGCTAGAAGGGAGAAGAGAGCATGGGTGTTCAACGCCTATAAGGGAACAGAGAGGACCCTCTGGCGTTCAAACGGCAGTCCTGGGGCTGAACGCCCAGAGGGGAGGGAAGCAATCCTGGCATTTAAACGCCGACAAAGGACCATACTTTCTTTGCTTGGGTACAAGAAAACTTTTAAGTTTGGTGTTTGATGGAGGTAGAAATCAGATTCCAACACAAAACTCACCGGCAAATGTACCGGGTCGCATCAAGTAGTAATAACTCAGAGTGAGGTCGATCCCATAGAGATTGATGGATCAAGCAACTTTAGTGGGTGATTAGTTTAGTCAAGCTAACATTGGTGAATTGGGTAAAATTGATCAACAGAAAGTAAATGATAGTGAATTAAAAGTGCAGAAAAATTAAATTGCTGAAACTTAAAGAGCAAGAAAGTAAAAGAGCTGAAACTTAAATTGCAAGAAAAGTAAATTGCAGAAACTTAAAATGCAAGAAATGTAAATTGTTGAATCTAAATTGCTGAGAACTATAAATTGCTTGAAGAATAAAAGGGAATTGGGTGCTGGGATTCAAACAGAACTAAAAATGTAAAGTGCAGTAAATTAGAGAATTAAGAGATGAAGAGAATTGCAAAGGATCTAAACAGAAGTGTAGATTTGCATAAGAACTAAAACAGAACTGAAAACTTGCTTCAGAATGAAATTCAAAGAGACAATTAAGATTAAATCTTTCAAATTCAAAAAGGAAAATTAAAAGAGAGCTCTCTATTCTACTCCTACTGCTCCCTATTGGAGCCAGCCTCCCTTTTACAAAAATGAAAATGATGCCTTTTATAGGCTTTTTACAAAATTCAAAATGAAATTAAAATTGAAAATAAATTACAATTAAAATGAAATTCCTAATCTAATTGTTTCTTGTGCCTTTGAGTCAATGGGCTTTGCTTGCTTTGGATTTGAAGAAGAGTGGATCTGGTTGGCTTTGGTTCAAGTTGGTTGGAGGCATGGGGCAGCTCCAATGGAGCGCTCGGTTAATGCACATAACGTAGCGCTCAATTGCCTTGCCCCAGGCTTTCGAACTAAGCCCATATGCATAGCAAAGTGGCGCTCAGTTAATGAATTGAATGTAGCGCTACCTTTGTCGCCTAAGTTTCCTTCTTCGAGCCTTGGTTCTCCCATTTTGGACAATTTTCTTATGAAGCATAGCGCTCAGTTGGTAAAGGAAACGTAGCTCTCTTTGTGCGCATGGGAGGCTCCCTCTTCGAGCCTTGCTGGCTCCCTTTTGTCCATTTCCTTTGGTGAAGAGTAGCGCTCAGTTGGTAAAGCCAACGCAACGCCCCTTTTGCTTTCCTTAGGTGCCCCTCTTGGTTCGTTAGTTCGAACCATGGCTGCCCAATTTAGCGCTTGCTTTTCTTTTCTTTTGTGCCAAGCCTTGTAGCGCTTCTCTTGGTTTCTGGTAGGCGAAATTGTTATCACTAGGTATGGCTCCAAAAACTTGGTACGCAATACTATGATTCACACGTCTCTTCACAACTTCGCACAGCTGACCAGCAAGTGCACTGGGTCGTCCAAGTAATACCTTACATGAGTAAGGGTCGATCCTACGGGGATTGTCGGCTTGAAGTAAGCTATGGTCATCTTGTAAATCTCAGTCAGGCGGATTCAAATGGTTATAGAGTTTTGATAATTAAAAGATAAATAAACATAAAATAAAGATAGAGATACTTATGTAATTCATTGGTGGGAATTTCAGATAAGCATATGGAGATGCGTCATTCTTTTTGAATCTCTGCTTTCTTACTGTCTTCATTCAATCATTCATACTCCTTTCCATAGCAAGCTGTATGTTGGGGATCACCATTGTCAATAGCTACCTCCCGTCCTTTCAGTGAAAATGGTCCTCTATGGTTTCTGTACGGCTAATCAACTGTCGAATTTCTCATCTCGGATGAAAAATACCAGGCACAGCTACCGCACGGCTAATCAGCTGTCGGTTCTCGATCGTGTTGGAAAAGATCCAATGATCCTTTTGCGTCTGTCATTACGCCCCACAGTCGCGAGTTTGAAGCTCGTCACAGTCATCCCTTCCCAAATCCTACTTGGAATACCACAGACAAGGTTTAGACTTTCCGGATCTCAGGAATGGCCGCCAATAATTCTAGCTTATACCATGAAGACTCTGATCTCATGAAATGGAAGGCTCAGTTGTCAGGCGAGGCAACCATGCGTCGTGGACCAGGAAACCAAGAGATACACACTCTAGCTTTCGCATGTAGAACGGAAGTGTTTGTCAGGCACGCGTTCATAAGTGAGAATGGTGATGAGTGTCACAGATGATCACATTCATCAGGTTGAAGTGCGAATGGATATCTTAGAATAAGAATAAGCATGAATTGAATAGAAACCAGTAGTAATTGCATTAATACTCGAGGAACAGCAGAGCTCCACACCTTACTCTATGGTGTGTAGAAACTCCACAGTTGAAAATACATAAGTGATAATGGTGTTCATTGGTTTCGGCCCCCAGAGGGAGAACCAGAATAACCAAGACCAAGGTCTAAGGACTAAATGTCCAAAGATATGAGTACAATAGTAAAAAGTCCTATTTATACTAAACTAGTTACTAGGATTACAGAAATAAGTAAATGATGCATAAATCCACTTCCGGGCCCACTTGGTGTGTGCTTGGGCTGAGCATTGAAGCTTTCATGTGTAGAGACTTTTCTTGGAGTTAAACGCCAGCTTTTATGCCAGTTTGGGCGTTTAACTCCAGCTTTTATCTTGTTTCTAGCGTTTAACGCCAGAATAGGGCAGGGAGTTGGCGTTTGAACGCCAGTTTGCGTCATCAAAACTCGAGCATTGTATGGACTATTATATATTGCTGGAAAGCCCAGGATGTCTACTTTTCAACGCAATTGAGAGAGCACCATTTGGGTTTCTGTAACTCCAAAAAATCCATTTCGAATACAGGGAGGTCAGAATCCAACAACATCAACAGTCCTTTTTCAGCATCTGAATCAGATTTTTGCTCAAGTCCCTCAATTTCAGCTAGAAAATACCTGAAATCACAGAAAAACACATAAACTCATAGTAAAGTTCAGAAATGTGAATTTTGCTTAAAAACTAATAAAAATATACTAAAAAGTAGCTAGATCCTACTAAAAACTATCTAAAAACAATACCAAAAAGCGTATAAATTATCCCCTCATCAGTTCCTTATGTGCTTGGTTTCGAACCTTGGTGGCCTCATTACTTAGTGTAGCGCCTTGTTTTTATTTTGGTGAGAGCACGATAAAGTATTAAAGTTAACTAAGTTAACTTAGCGCTCACTGATTGAACGCTCTTCCTTGCCTTCCGTTCATTTTCCCTTGGTCATTGGCTTTGTCCTTTGCTTTTATTAATGCCTTGGTAGCGCTCAGTCAAGTGATACAACGGAGCGCTCCTTTGCTTCTTTGATGAATGGGCTAATGCATGCTTTCTTCGGCAATAATAAAATAATGCAATGCTTTCATTTTATTACTTAGCAATGTAATGCATTAACGTAAGCTTGATTGGCATTAATAATGCATGCATTATACTACTTAGTAGTGCATTATTTGCCATTTCATGAATACATAAGCCAATGATGGCATTACTTAATATTACATGCATGCTTTAATTATTAATGCCGTAAAGCTCATTAATAATGCCAATTTATAATGCATGGTTCATGATGGCATGCATGCATGCTTTAATTTGGCCGTGGCATTCATGGTCATGGGCCACGCTTTTAAAAGCGTGGCCTAAGGTTTAAAGCGTGCTCAAATTTTAAAGTGTGTTTTAAAACTCTTTTTTTTTCCTTTTTAGTTTATTTTGTGTTTTTTTGCTTCTTTTTCTTCTTATTTCCTACAAAGTTTATAAAATCAAAAGATCAAAGAAATATACCATTTAAGCACAAAAGAATGCAATATTTAAGCACTAATTATCAATTTCTTGTATGAAAAAGCATAGAAAAACATAACATGATGACATGTCATCAGTGTTGCAGAGCAAGCTCTAGGTCTATATTATCATCAATGGCACCAAAGGAAGGTAAATCATCTTCATGGAATATTAGTAGCCACTATTACTGAGGTGGTTAAGTTTCATTATCCCTTCTTTTATCTTATTTCCTATTTTCTATTCTAGCTTTTATATTATCACTCTTAGAATTTTCTTGCTTTAATAGTTTATTATTGAAATCTTTATGGTTAGAAGATGTCTTATGTATTGTCCACTAACTTTAAAAAGATTTTTTTTTAAAAAAAGAAGTAGCAAACAAAAGGTCTTGAGTTATATTATAAGTTGTTCTATTTACCTTAAAGTGTTGGCCTTATCTCTATTTTCTGAATGAATGAATTAACTATGCATAATTAATGTTGAAGTTGAGCATATTGACTCTTGAGGAATAGGAATTTAGAGAAGTATTATTAATTCTCTGAAAATCAACAAGATTGATTCTTGAAGCAAAAGAAACAGCAAAAAGAAAAAAAAGACAGAACAAAAGAAAAAGGTCCAAGGCTTTGAGCAACAATGATCAGGAGGGTCAAAATTGGCCTAAAAAGCTCAAAAGAGTTGCTATCCCTAACTATATACTTGTGGTGAGAAAGTGTGATGAGCGGATAATTTATACGCTTTTTGGCATTGTTTTTAGGTAGTTTTTAGTATGATCTAGTTACTTTTAGGGATGTTTTCATTAGTTTTTATGCTAAATTCACATTTCTGAACTTTACTATGAGTTTGTGTATTTTTCTGTGATTTCAGGTATTTTCTGGCTGAAATTGAGGGACCTGAGCAAAACTCTGAAAGAAGGCTGACAAAGGACTACTGATGCTGTTGGATTCTGAGAACCTTGCACTCGAAATGAATTTTCTAGAGTTATTGAATTCCAAATGGCGCGCTCTCAATGGCGTTGAAAAGTAGACATCCAGAGCTTTCCAGCAATATATAATAGTCCATACTTTATTTGAGATTTGATGACGTAACTGGTGCTCAACGCCAGTTCCATGCTGCATTCTGGAGTCAAACGCCAGAAACACGTCACGAACCAGAGTTGAATGCCCAAAACACGTTACAACTTGGCGTTCAACTCCAAGAGAAGCCTCAGCTCGTGGATAGATCAAACTCAACCCAAACATACGCCAAGTGGGCCCCAAAAGTGGATTTATGCATCAATTACTTACCTCTGTAAACCCTAGTAGCTAGTTTAGTATCAATAGAACTTTTTACTAGTTTATTAGATATCTTGGATTGTATTATTCAATCTTTGAAAGTTTGGTGTTGAGAATACCCCACATTCAAACTCTAAGTTTGGTGTTGGGAGGACTTCATCGTGGTCTGAACTTCTCTAAGGCTCCATGAGAGGCCACTGTCAAGCTAGTGACATTAAAAGAGCACTTGTTGGGAGGCAACCCAATTTTTATTTATCTAATTTTATTTTTATTTTACTGTTATTTTGTGTTTTATTAGGTTCATGATCATGTGGAGTGGTGCACGAAATTGTGATCACTACAACTTCGCACAACTAACCAGCAAGTGTACTGGGTCGTCCAAGTAATAAACCTTACGCGAGTAAGGGTCGATCCCACAGAGATTGTTGGTATGAAGCAAGCTATGGTCACCTTGTAAATCTCAGTCAGGCAAACTCAAATGGATATAGGTGATATACGAAAACATAAAGATAAAGATAGAGATACTTATGCAATTCATTGGTGGGAATTTCAGATAAGCGAATGGAGATGCCTTCCCTTCCGTCTCTCTGCTTTCCTACTGTCTTCATCCAATCCTTCTTACTCCTTTCCATGGCAAGCTTAAGCAAGGGTTTCACCGTTGTCAGTGGCTACCTCCCATCCTCTCAGTGGAAATGTTCAACGCACCCTGTCACGGCACGGCTATCCATCTGTCGGTTTTCGATCAGGCCGGAATAGAATCCAGTGATTCTTTTGCGTCTGTCACTAACGCCCCGCCCTCAGGAGTTTGAAGCACGTCACAGTCATTCAGTCATTGAATCCTACTCAGAATACCACAGACAAGGTTAGACCTTCCGGATTCTCTTGAATGCCGCCATCAGTTCTAGCCTATACCACGAAGACTCTGATCTCACGGAATGGCTGGCTCGGTTGTCAGGCGAGCACTCGGTTGTCAGGCGATCAACCATGCATCGTGTATCAGGAATCCAAGAGATATTCACCCAATCGAAGGTAGAACGGAGGTGGTTGTTAGTCACACGTTCATAGGTGAGAATGATGATGAGTGTCACGGATCATCACATTCATCAAGTTGAAGAACAAGTGATATCTTAGAACAAGAACAAGCGGAATTGAATAGAAGAACAATAGTAATTGCATTAATACTCGAGGTACAGCAGAGCTCCACACCTTAATCTATGGTGTGTAGAAACTCCACCGTTGAAAATACATAAGAACAAGGTCTAGGCATGGCCGAATGGCCAGCCTCCCAATGACCTAAGATAGCATCAGAACAAAGATAACTACCCAGATATCTCAATACAATAGTAAAAGGTCCTACTTATAGAGAACTAGTAGCCTAAGGTGTACAGAGATGAGTAAATGACATAAAAATCCACTTCTGGGCCCACTTGGTGTGTGCTTGGGCTGAGCAATGAAGCATTTTCGTGTAGAGACTCCTCTTGGAGTTAAACGCCAGCTTTAGTGCCAGTTTGGGCGTTTAACTCCCATTTTGGTGCCAGTTCCGACGTTTAACGCTGGGATTTCTGAGGGTGACTTTGAACGCCGGTTTGGGCCATCAAATCTTGGGCAACGTATGGACTATCATTTATTGCTGGAAATCCCAGGATGTCTACTTTCCAACGCCGTTGAGAGCGCGCCAATTGGGCTTCTGTAGCTCCAGAAAATCCACTTCGAGTGCAGGGAGGTCAGAATCAAACAGCATCTGCAGTCCTTTTTGGTCTCTGAATCAGATTTTTGCTCAGGTCCCTCAATTTCAGCCAGAAAATACCTGAAATCACAGAAAAACACACAAACTCATAGTAAAGTCCAGAAAAGTGAATTTTAACTAAAAACTAATAAAAATATACTAAAAACTAACTAGATCATACTAAAAACACACTAAAAACAATGCCAAAAAGCGTACAAATTATCCGCTCATCACAACACCAAACTTAAATTGTTGCTTGTCCTCAAGCAACTGAAAATCAAATAAGATAAAAAGAAGAGAATATGCAATGAATTCCAAAAACATCTATGAAGATCAGTATTAATTAGATGAGCGGGGTTTTTAGCTTTTTGCCTCTGAATAGTTTTGGCATCTCACTCTATCCTTTGAAATTCAGAATGATTGGCTTCTTTAGGAACTTAGAATCCAGATAGTGTTATTGATTCTCCTAGTAAAGTATGATGATTCTTGAACATAGCTACTTATTGAGTCTTGGCCGTGGCCCAAAGCACTCTGTCTTCCAGTATTACCACCGGATACATACATGCCACAGACACATAATTGGGTGAACCTTTTCAGATTGTGACTTAGCTTTGCTAGAGTCCCTAATTAGAGGTGTCCAGGGTTCTTAAGCACACTCTTTTTGCCTTGGAACACAACTTTATTTCTTTCTTTCTTCTCTTTTTCTCTTTTTTCTTTTTCTTTCTCTCTTTTTTTTCGATTTTTTTTCATTGCTTTTTCTTGCTTCAAGAATCATTTTTATGATTTTTCAGATCCTCAGTAACATGTCTCCTTTTTCATCATTCTTTCAAGAGCCAACATTCATGAACCACAAATTCAAAAGACATATGCACTGTTTAAGCATACATTCAGGAAACAAAAGTATTGCCACCACATCAAGATAATTAAACTGTTATAAAATTCAAAATTCATGCAATTCTTTTTCTTTTTCAATTAAGAACATTTTTCATTTAAGAAAGGTGATGGATTCATAGGACATTCATAACTTTAAGGCATAGACACTAAGACACTAATGATCACAAGACACAAACATAGATAAACATAAGCACTAAAATTCGAAAAACAGAAAATAAAGAACAAGGAGATTAAAGAACGGGTCCACCTTAGTGATGGCGGCTCTTTCTTCCTCTTGAAGATCCTATGGAGTGCTTGAGCTCCTCAATGTCTCTTCCTTGTCTTTGTTGCTCCTCTCTCATGATTCTTTGATCTTCTCTAATTTCATGGAGGATGATGGAGTGTTCTTGATGCTCCACCCTTAGTTGTCCCATGTTGGAACTCAATTCTCCTAGGGAGGTGTTTAGTTGCTCCCAATAGTTTTGTGGAGGAAAGTGCATCCCTTGAGGTATCTCAGGGATCTCATGATGAGTGGGGTCTCTTGTGTGCTCCATCCTCTTCTTAGTGATGGGCTTGAGGTCATGCCTTCTCAGTTGAACCGGCTTCCCTCTTGAGTTTCTCTTCCATTGAGCGCCCTCTTCACAAATGTTTATGAGGACTTGGTCCAACCTTTGATCAAAGTTGACCCTTTTTGAGTTTGAAAGGGATCTCGGGGATCACCTTCTTCAAGGCCATAACTTCATAGAAGTGGTCTTGATGCACCCTTGAGATGAATTTCTCCATCTCCCATGACTCGGAAGTGAAAGCTTTTGCCTTCCCTTTCCTCTTTCTAGAGGTTTCTCCGGCCTTGGATGCTATAAATGGTTATGGAAAAACAAAAAGCAATGCTTTTACCACACCAAACTTAAAAGGTTTGCTCGTCCTCGAGCAAATTAAGAAAGAGAGTAGAAGAAGAAGAAATGAAGGAGATGGGAATGGCTTTTGTTTTCGGCCAAGAAGAGGAAGAAGTGGTGTTTAGGTTGTGTGAAAATGAAGGAGTGAAGATGGGTTTATATAGGAGAGGGGGAAGGGTAAGGTTCGGTCAAGTGAGGGTGGGTTTGGGTGGGAAAGTGGTTTGAATTTGAATGGTGAGGTAGGTGGGGTTTTATGAAGGATGGATGTGAGTGGTGAAGAGAAAGATGGGATTTGATAGGTGAAGGGTTTTTGGGGAAGAGGTGTTGAGGTGATTGGTGAATGGGTGAAGAAGGGAGAGAGTGTGGTAGGGTAGGTGGGGATCCTGTGGGGTCCACAGATCCTGAGGTGTCAAGGAAAAGTCATCCCTACACCAAATGGCAAGCAAAATCGCGTTTTGTGCCAATTCTGGCGTTAAACGCCGGGCTGGTGCCCATTTCTGGCGTTTAACGCCAGCTTCTTGCCCTTTTCTGGCGTTTAACGCCAGCCTGGTGCCCCTTTCTGGCGTTAAACGCCCAGAATGGTGCCGACTGGGCGTTAAACGCCCAACAGCTAGCCTCACTGGCGTTTAAACGCCAGTGGGTTCTTCCTCCAGGGTGTGCTATTTTTCTTTCTGTTTTTCATTCTGTTTTTGCTTTTTTCATTGATTTTGTGACTTCTCATGATCATCAACCTACAAAAAACATAAAATAACAAAAAAAAATAGTCAAAATATAATATTGGGTTGCCTCCCAACAAGCGCTTCTTTAATGTCAGTAGCTTGACAGTGGGCTCTCATGGAGCCTCAGAGATGCTCAGCGCAATGTTGGAACCTCCCAACACCAAACTTAGAGTTTGAATGTGGGGGTTCAACACCAAACTTAGAGTTTGGTTGTGGCCTCCCAATGCCAAACTTAGAGTTTGACTGTGGGGGCTCTGTTTGACTCTGTTTTGAGAGAAGCTCTTCATGCTTCCTCTCCATGGTGACAGAGGGATATCCTTGAGCCTTAAACACCAAGGATTCTTCATTCACTTGAATGATCAACTCTCCTCTATCAACATCAATCACAGCCCTTGTTGTGGCTAGGAAGGGTCTGCCAAGGATGATGGATTCATCCATGCACTTCCCAGTCTCTAGGACTATGAAATCAGTAGGGATGTAATGGTCTTCTACTTTTACCAGAACATCCTCTACAAGTCCATAGGCTTGTTTTCTTGAGTTGTCTGCCATCTCTAGTGAGATTTTTGCAGCTTACACCTCAAAGATCCCTAGCTTCTCCATCACAGAGAGAGGCATGAGGTTTACACTTGACCCTAAGTCACACAAGGCCTTCTTGAAGGTCATGGTGCCTATGGTACAAGGTATTGAAAACTTCCCAGGATCCTGTCTCTTTTGAGGCAGTTTCTGCCTAGACAAGTCATCCAGTTCTTTGGTGAGCAAAGGGGGTTCATCCTCCCAAGTCTCATTTCCAAATAACTTGTCATTTAGCTTCATGATTGCTTCAAGGTATTTAGCAACTTGCTCTTCAGTGACATACTCATCCTCTTCAGAGGAGGAATACTCATCAGAGCTCATGAATGGCAGAAGTAAGTCCAAGGGAATCTCTATGGTCTCATTTTGAGCCTCAGATTCCCATGGTTTCTCATTGGGGAACTCATTGGAAGCCAGTGGACGTCCATTAAGGTCTTCCTCAGTGGCGTTCACTGTTTCTCCTTCCTCCCAAAATTCGGCCATGTTGATGGCCTTGCACTCTCCTTTTGGATTTTCTTCTGTATTGCTTGGGAGAGTACTAGGAGGGAGTTCAGTAATTTTCTTGCTCAGCTGTCCCACTTGTGCCTCCAAGTTTCTAATGGAGGACCTTGTTTCAGTCATGAAACTTTGAGTGATTTTGATTAGATCAGAGACCATGGTTGCTAAGTCAGAGTTATTCTGCTTAGAACTCTCTGTCTGTTGCTGAGAAGATGATGGAAAAGGCTTGCTATTGCTAAACCTGTTTCTTCCACCATTATTGTTGTTGAAACCTTGTTGAGGTCTCTGTTGATCCTTCCATGAGAGATTTGGATGATTTCTCCATGAAGGATTGTAGGTGTTTCCATAGGGTTCTCCCATGTAATTCACCTCTTCCATTAAAGGGTTCTCAGGATCATAAGCTTCTTCCTCAGATGAAGCTTCCTTAGTACTGCTTGGTGCATTTTGCATCCCAGACAGACTTTGAGAAATCATATTGACTTGCTGAGTCAATATTTTATTCTGAGCCAATATGGCATTCAGAGTGTCAATCTCAAGAACTCCTTTCTTCTGACTAGTCCCATTGTTCACAGGATTTCTTTCAGAAGTGTACATGAATTGGTTATTTGCAACCATTTCAATTAGCTCTTGAGCTTCAGTAGGCGTCTTCTTCAGATGAAGAGATCCTCCAGCAGAGCTATCCAAAGACATCTTGGACAGTTCAGAGAGACCATCATAGAAAATACCTATGATGCTCCATTCAGAAAGCATATCAGAAGGACACTTTCTGATTAATTGTTTGTATCTTTCCCAAGCTTCATAGAGGGATTCTCCTTCCTTCTGTCTGAAGGTTTGGACTTCCACTCTAAGCTTACTCAATTTTTGAGGTGGAAAGAACTTTGCCAAGAAGGCATTGACTAGCTTTTCCCAAGAGTCCAGGCTTTCTTTAGGTTGAGAGTCCAACCATGTTCTAGCTCTGTCTCTTACAGCAAAAGGGAATAGCATAAGTCTGTAGACCTCAGGGTCAACCCCATTAGTCTTGACAGTGTCACAGATTTGCAGGAATTCAGCTAAGAACTGATGAGGATCTTCCGATGGAAGTCCATGGAACTTGCAATTCTGTTGCATTAGAGAAACTAATTGAGGCTTAAGCTCAAAGTTGTTTGTTCCAATGGCAGGGATAGAGATGCTTCTCCCATAGAAGTTGGGAGTAGGTGCAGTAAAGTCACCCAGCACCTTCCTTGCATTGTTGGCATTGTTGTTGTTTTCGGCTGCCATGAGTTCTTCTTCTTTGAAGAATTCGGTTAGGTCCTCTACAGAGAATTGTGCCTTAGCTTCTCTTAGCTTTCTCTTCAAGGTCCTTTCAGGTTCAGGATCAACCTCAACAAGAATGCTTTTGTCTCTGCTCCTGCTCATAAGAAAGAGAAGGGAACAAGGAAATGTGGAATCCTCTATGTCACAGTATAGAGATTCTTTGAGGTGTCAGATGAAAAGAAAAGTAGAAGACAGAAGTAGAAAATTCGAACTTTATTCAAAGAAGATGGAGTTCGAATTTTGCATTTAGGAATAGTGTTAGTCCATAAAATAGAAGGATGTGAGAAGAAGGGAAGCAATTTTCGAAAATTAGGTAAAAGATTTTGAAAACATTTTTGAAAAACACTAATTGATTTTCGAAAATGAAAGTGGAAAAGAAATCAAGTGATTTTTGAAAAAGATTTTGAAATTAGAAATCAAAAAGATTTGATTGAAAACTATTTTGAAAAAGATGTGGTTAAGAAGATATGATTAGTTTTAAAAAGATGTGATTGAGAAGATATGATTTGAAAAACATTTTAAAAAGATTTGATTTTGAAAATTAAAAACTTGGCTAACAAGAAAAGATATGATTCAAACATTAAACCTTTCTCAACAGAAAAGGCAACATACTTGAAATGTTGAATCAAATCATTAATTGATAGCAAGTATCTTTGAAAATAGAAAGAAATCAATTTTGAAAACATATGATTGAAAAGATATGATTTGAAAAAGATTTGATTTTAAAAAACTTTGAAAACTTGAAAAAAAAAATTGCATTGAAAACAGAATCTTCCCTCTTGTGCCATCCTGGCGTTAAACGCCCAGAATGGTGCACATTCTGGCGTTTAACGCCCAAAGCTATACCCTTTTGGGCGTTAAACGCCCAACCAGGTACCCTGGCTGGCGTTTAAACGCCAGTCTGTCCTTCTTCACTGGGCGTTTTGAACGCCCAGGTTTTTCTGTGTAATTCCTCTGCAGTATGTTCTGAATCTTCAATTCCCTGTATTATTGACTTGAAAAGACACAAATTAAAAATATTTTTGGATTTTTAATAATCAAAATGCAACTAAAATAACAATGCATGCAAGACACCAAACTTAGTAGTTTGTATACTACTGACACTAATGAGAATACATATGAGACACATAAACACTCAAGTCAAGAGGAATTAAAGATCAGAGTAATGAAATCATCAAGAACATCTTGATGATCACTAAGACACATGCATAAATGCAAGAAGAACAGAATCATGCAATTGACACCAAACTTAATATGAGACACTAGACTCAAACAAGAAATTTTTGGATTTTTTTTTTGATTTTGTAAATTTTTTTTTTGTGTTTTTCGAAAATTAAGTGGAAAAGAAAATAAAGGTATCAAAATTCTTAATGAGAATCCCAGGAATCATGCAATGTTAGTCTAAAGCTTCAGTCTAAAGGAATTAGACATGGTCAGCCAAGCTTCAGCAGAACATTGCATTCAAGAGCTAAATTGATGAAGATCAATCAGCTTTGGTGATGATAAGAACATCACCTTGAAACACTAGAATTCATTCTTAAGAACTCTGAAGAAAACAAAAATACCTAATCTAAGCAACAAGATGAACCGTCAGTTGTCCAAACTCAACAATCCCCGGCAACGGCGCCAAAAACTTGGTGCACGAAATTGTGATCACTACAACTTCGCACAACTAACCAGCAAGTGTACTGGGTCGTCCAAGTAATAAACCTTACGCGAGTAAGGGTCGATCCCACAGAGATTGTTGGTATGAAGCAAGCTATGGTCACCTTGTAAATCTCAGTCAGGCAAACTCAAATGGATATAGGTGATATACGAAAACATAAAGATAAAGATAGAGATACTTATGCAATTCATTGGTGGGAATTTCAGATAAGCGAATGGAGATGCCTTCCCTTCCGTCTCTCTGCTTTCCTACTGTCTTCATCCAATCCTTCTTACTCCTTTCCATGGCAAGCTTAAGCAAGGGTTTCACCGTTGTCAGTGGCTACCTCCCATCCTCTCAGTGGAAATGTTCAACGCACCCTGTCACAGCACGGCTATCCATCTGTCGGTTCTCGATCAGGCCGGAATAGAATCCAGTGATTCTTTTGCGTCTGTCACTAACGCCCCGCCCTCAGGAGTTTGAAGCACGTCACAGTCATTCAGTCATTGAATCCTACTCAGAATACCACAGACAAGGTTAGACCTTCCGGATTCTCTTGAATGCCGCCATTAGTTCTAGCCTATACCACGAAGACTCTGATCTCACGGAATGGCTGGCTCGGTTGTCAGGCGAGCACTCGGTTGTCAGGCGATCAACCATGCATCGTGTATCAGGAATCCAAGAGATATTCACCCAATCGAAGGTAGAACGGAGGTGGTTGTTAGTCACACGTTCATAGGTGAGAATGATGGTGAGTGTCACGAATCATCACATTCATCAAGTTGAAGAACAAGTGATATCTTAGAACAAGAACAAGCGGAATTGAATAGAAGAACAATAGTAATTGCATTAATACTCGAGGTACAGCAGAGCTCCACACCTTAATCTATGGTGTGTAGAAACTCCACCGTTGAAAATACATAAGAACAAGGTCTAGGCATGGCCGAATGGCCAGCCTCCCAATGACCTAAGATAGCATCAGAACAAAGATAACTACCCAGATATCTCAATACAATAGTAAAAGGTCCTACTTATAGAGAACTAGTAGCCTAAGGTGTACAGAGATGAGTAAATGACATAAAAATCCACTTCCGAGCCCACTTGGTGTGTGCTTGGGCTGAGCAATGAAGCATTTTCGTGTAGAGACTCCTCTTGGAGTTAAACGCCAGCTTTAGTGCCAGTTTGGGCGTTTAACTCCCATTTTGGTGCCAGTTCCGGCGTTTAACGCTGGGATTTCTGAGGTGACTTTGAACGCCGGTTTGGGCCATCAAATCTTGGGAAAAGTATGGACTATCAAATATTGCTGGAAAGCCTAGGATGTCTACTTTCCAACGCCGTTGAGAGCGCGCCAATTGGGCTTCTGTAGCTCCAGAAAATCCACTTCGAGTGCAGGGAGGTCAGAATCCAACAGCATCTGCAGTCCTTTTTGGTCTCTGAATCAGATTTTTGCTCAGGTCCCTCAATTTCAGTCAGAAAATACCTGAAATCACAGAAAAACACACAAACTCATAGTAAAGTCCAGAAAAGTGAATTTTAACTAAAAACTAATAAAAATATACTAAAAACTAACTAGATCATACTAAAAACACACTAAAAACAATGCTAAAAAGCGTACAAATTATCCGCTCATCATGGAGTCACGAAAAAAATACTAAAATTAAAAATAGAATCCAAAACAGCAGAAGAAAAATCACACCCTAGAGGAAGGATGGGAGCATCTGGCTGGCGTTTAATGCCAGAACAGAGCATGGATCTGGCGTTGAACGCCAGAAACAAGCAACATCCCGGTGTTTGAACGCCAGGAATATGCCCTGAGGAAAGCTGGCGCTGAACGCCAGCAACAAGGATGGAACTGGCGTTCAACGCCAGAAACATGCTGCACATAGGCGTTGAACGCCCAGAACGTGCATCACTTCGGCGTTTAAACGCCAGAATGGTATGGTAAGGCATTTTACATGCCTAAATGGTGTAGGGATGTAAATCCTTGACACCTCAGGATCTGTGGACCCCACAGGATTATCTCAGGATCTGTGGACCCCACAGGATCTCCACCTACCATATTCTCACCTTACCTCCTAATAATCCTATAACACACCTTCCCAAAAACCCTTCACCAATCATCTCAATCTCTCTTCCCAATTACCCCATTCACCACTCACATCTTTCCACTCTTTCCCATAAACCCACCTACCTTCAAATTCAAATTTCTTTCCCACCCAAACCCACCCTAAATGGCCGGACCTACCCCCTCTCCTCTCCCTATATAAACCCCTCCATTCTCCTTAATTTTCACACAACACAAACCTCTCAACTCCTTCTTGGCCGAATACACCTCTCCCCCTCTCCTCCATATTTTCTTCTTCTTCTTCTTCTTTTCTTTCTTCTCTTGCTCGAGGGCGAGAAATATTTTAAGTTTGGTGTGGTTGTTTTTCCATTACCATTAATGGCACCTAAGGCCGGAGAAACCTCTAGAAAAGGGAAAGGGAAGACAAAAGCTTCCACCTCCGAGTCATGGGAGATGGAAAGATTCATCTCCAAAGCCCATCAAGACCACCTCTATGATGTTGTGGCCAAGAAAAAGGTGATCCCCGAGGTCCTTTTCAAGCTCAAGAAAAATGAGTATCCGGAGATCCGACATGAGGTCCAAAGAAGGGGTTGGGAAGTTCTAACCAACCCCATCCAACAAGTCGGAATCTTAATGGTTCAAGAGTTCTATGCCAATGCATGGATCACTAGGAACCATGATCAAAGTAAGAACTCGAACCCAAAGAATTATCTTACAATGGTTCGGGGGAAATACTTAGATTTTAGTCCAGAAAATGTGAGGTTGGCGTTCAACTTACCCATGATGCAAGGAGATGCACGCCCCTACACTAGAAGGGTCAACTTTAGTCAAAGGTTGGACCAAGTCCTTACGGACATATGTGTGGAAGGAGCTCAATGGAAAAGAGACTCCAAAGGCAAGCCGGTTCAACTAAGAAGACTGGACCTCAAGCCTGTGGCTAGAGAATGGTTGGAGTTCATTCAACGCTCCATCATCCCCACTAGCAACCGATCTGAAGTTACTATGGATCGGGCCATCATGATTCATAGCATCATGATTGGAGAGGAAGTAGAAGTTCATGAAGTCATCTCCCATGAATTCTGCAAAATAGCCGATAAGTCCTCTACTTTGGCAAGGCTAGCTTTTCCTCATCTTATTTGCCATCTATGTTACTCAGCTGGAGTTATCATAGAAGGAGACATCCTCATTGAGGAGGATAAGCCCATCACTAAGAAAAGGATGGAGCAAACAAGAGAGCCCACTCATGGAACCCAAGAGACGCATGAGGAAGCTCATCACCAAGAAATCCCGGAGATGCCTCAAGGGATGCACTTTCCTCCCAACAACTATTGGGAACAACTCAACACTTCCTTAGAAGATTTGAGTTACAATGTGGATCAATTAAGGGTGGAACATCAAGAGCACTCCATCATTCTCTATGAAATTAGAGAAGATCGAAAAGCAATGAGGGAGGAGCAACAAAGGCAAGGAAGAGACATAGAAGAACTCAAGGACATCATTGGTTCTTGAAGAAGAAAATGCCACCATCACTAAGGTGGATTTATTCTTTGTTTTATTTTTTTTCTGTTTTTCGGTTTTTATGCTTATTATGTCATCTATATTTGTGTCTCTACTTCATGATCATTAATGTTTAGTAACTATGTCTTAAAGTTATAAATAAATTCCATGAATCCTTCACCTCTCTTAAAAGAAAAATGTTTCTAATTCAAAAGAACAAGAAGTACATGATTTTTGAATTTATCCTTGAATTTAGTTTAATTATATTGATGTGGTGACAATACTTTTTGTTTTCTGAATAAATGATTGAACAGTGCATATTTTTGATCTTGTTGTTTATGAATGTTAAAATTGTTGGCTCTTGAAAGAATGATGAACAAAGAAAAATGTTATTGACAATCTGAAAAATCATGAAATTGATTCTTGAAGCAAGAAAAAGCAGTGAAAAAGCAAAAGCTTGCAAAAAAAATTTTGGCGAAAAAAATAGAAAGAAAAAGAAAAAGCAAGCAAAAAAAGCCAATAGCCCTTAAAACCAAAAGGCAAGGGTAAAAAGGATCCAAGGCTTTGAGCATCAATGGATAGGAGGGCCCAAGGAAATAAAATCCAGGCCTAAGCGGCTAAATCAAGCTGTCCCTGACCATGTGCTTGTGGCATGCAGGTCCAAGTGAAAAGCTTGAGACTGAGTGGTTAAAGTCATGATCCAAAGCAAAAAGAGTGTGCTTAAGAGCTCTGGACACCTCTAACTGGGGACTCTAGCAAAGCTGAGTCACAATCTGAAAAAGGTTCACCCAGTCATGTGTCTGTGGCATTTATGTATCCGGTGGTAATACTGGAAAACAAAATGCTTAGGGCCACGGCCAAGACTCATAAAAGTAGCTGTGTTCAAGAATCAAAAAACTTAACTACGAGAATCAATAACACTATCTGAAATTCTAAGTTTCTATAGAAGACAATCATTCTAAACTTCAAAGGAAAAAGTAAGATGCCAAAACTGTTCAGAAGCAAAAAGCTATAAGTCCCGCTCATCTAATTAGAATTAATATTCATTGATATTTTGGGATTTATAGTATATTCTCTTCTTTTTATCCTATTTGATTTTTAGTTGCTTGGGGACAAGCAACAATTTAAGTTTGGTGTTGTGATGAGCAGATAATTTATACGCTTTTTGGCATTGTTTTTAGGTAGTTTTTAGTATGATCTAGTTACTTTTAGGGATGTTTTCATTAGTTTTTATTCAAAATTCACATTTCTGGACTTTACTATGAATTTGTGTGTTTTTCTGTGATTTCAGGTATTTTCTGGCTAAAATTGAGGGACCTGAGCAAAACTCTGAAAGAAGGCTGACAAAGGACTACTGATGCTGTTGGATTCTGACCTCACTGCACTCGAAATGAATTTTCTGCAGCTACAGAAATCCAAATGGCGCGCCCTCAACGGCGTTGGAAAGTAGACATCCAAAGCTTTCCAGCAATATATAATAGTTTATACTTTATTCGAGATTTGATGATGTAAACTGGCGCTCAACGCCAGTTCCATGCTGCATTCTGGAGTCAAACGCCAGAAACACGTCACAAACCAGAGTTGAACGCCCAAAACACGTTACAACTTGGCGTTCAACTCCAAGGGAAGCCTCAGCTCGTGGATAGATCAAGCTCAGCCCAAACATACACCAAGTGGGCCCCGAAAGTGGATTTATGCATCAA
This sequence comes from Arachis hypogaea, assembly GCF_003086295.3. NCBI lineage: Eukaryota > Viridiplantae > Streptophyta > Magnoliopsida > Fabales > Fabaceae > Arachis > Arachis hypogaea. Next base: position 54,073,903 of record NC_092036.1, read on the forward strand.
TTACTTACCTCTGTAAACCCTAGTAGCTAGTTTAGTATAAATAGAACTTTTTACTAGTTTATTAGATATCTTGGATTGTATTATTCAATCTTTGGACGTTTAGTTCTTAGATCTGGGGGAGTTTCTACACACCATAGATTAAGGGTGTGGAGCTCTGCTGTACCTCAAGTTTTAATGCAATTACTACTATCTTCTATCCAATTCGATTTATTCCTATTCTAAGATATTCGTTGCACTTCAACTTGATGAATGTGATGATCCATGACACTCATCATCATTCTCACCTATGAACGCGTGTGACTGATAACCACTTCCATTCTACCTTAGACCGGGCGCATATCTCTTGGATTCCTTGATCAGAATCTTCGTGGTATAAGCTAGAATTGATGGCGGCATTCATGGGAATCCGGAAAGTCTAACCTTGTCTATGGTATTCCGATTAGGATTCCAGGATTGAATGACTGTGACGAGCTTCAAACTATTGAAGGCTGGGCATTAGTGACAGACGCAAAAGAATCACTGGATTCTATTCCAACCTGATTGAGAACCGACAGATGATTAGTCGTGCTGTGACAGAGCATTTGGACCATTTTCACTGAGAGGATGGGATGTAGCCATTGACAATAGTGATGCCCTACATACAGCTTGCCATAGAAAGGAGTGATGAAAAATAGAAGGAAGAAGTAGGAAAACAGAGATTCAGAAGGAACACAGCACCTCTATACACCTATCTGAAATTCCCACCATTGAATTACATAAGTCACTTTATCTTTATTTTCTGTTTATTTTATTATCTTTATTTAAACCAATAATCTCTTAATCCAGTTAAATCCGCCTGACTGGGATTTACAAGATGACCATAGCTTGCTTCATACCAATAATCTCTGTGGGATCGACCCTTACTCACGTAAGGTATTACTTGGACGACCCAGTACACTTGCTGGTTAGTTGTGTGGAGTTGTGACAAAGTGTGATTCACGTTTGAGAGCACCAAGCCTTTGGAGCCATTGTTGATGATCACAATTTCGTCCACCAAAGTGTCAAGAAAATCTTAAGACTGAACATTTAAAGTCGTGACCCAACGCTATAAAGAGTACGCTTAAGGCTCTGACCACCACTGTCTGAGAATTTAAGCAAAGTTAAATTCGAATCCAAAGGGTTCCCCTAGTTAAGTGCTTGTGGTGTTTATGTATCAGGTTTAAAGCACCAAAAGAAAAGAAAAGTTGTGATCAAGAATCAAGAAAAACTTAAAAGAGGGGAATCAATAATATCATCTGGATTTTAGTTCTAAGGGATGCCAATATTTCTGAGCTTCAAAGGAAAGTGAGATGTCAAAGCTAGTCAGAAATAAAGAGCTAATAGCCTTATTCAGTAATTAGAACTGAGCTTCATTGACAATTCTAAGACCTGATGTATTTTTCTCTTCCAATCAGTTCAATCTTATTTTTGGTTGCTTGAGGACAAGCAATAGTTTAAATTTGGTGTTGTGTTGTGTGAGCATCTTATACCTTTTTTTCATAGCATTTTCTAGTTGTTTTTAGTTATATTTCATTAATTTTTACTATGTTTTAGTGAAAAATTCATCTTTGGATTTTACTTTGAGTTTTTATGTTATTTTTATGATTTTTGGTGGATTTTGGGCAAATTTGGCAGAGTCTTGTTCAGAGATGAAAAAACGATACCAGATGTTATCAATCCTGACCTCCTTGCACACCAATGAGCATATCTTAAGCTATAGAGGTCCAATTGAGATGCTTTCAATGGCACACAAAAGCTAACTTCTATAGCTTTCTAGCAATATATAATAGTTTATACTTCTCTTCAATAATGACTGCCAAAACTGGAGTTAAACGCCAAGCTTAGGCGTTTAATGCCCAAGAAGGACTAACCTCCCAAGTTGAATGCCCAAAACTGGCGTTCAACGCCAGCCAGGGAGCAGAAGCCAGCGAGTTCACCCCCTTCTTCGCGTTCAATGCCAAGAATCCAAGTTGAAAGTCAGGCTTGACCGAAGCACATAACTGAAGTGGGCCCAACGTGGATTTTAGCACTCCTTAGCTTATCTAGTCTTAACTTTGTAACTTTTAAATTTAAATTAACATCTTTTAGAGTCAGTATTTACTATTTAAAGAGGAGATCACTTAGGTATACGGAGATAGAGATTCAGACAGATCTTCTTATTATTTTTTTCTTTCTCTGTAAAGTATGAGTAACTAAACCTCCTGGTTAAGGTTAGGAGCTCTACTTATTCCTATGGATTAATATTATTACTTTTCTATTTTAATATATATTTGATTCCATTCTATGATGTAATTTTGTTCTTCATCTAAATGAATTTGGGGTAGAACAGAAGTATGACCCCCTTTTTTTACATGAGTTCTTGTGATATTTTGACCTAGGTCACTTGAGCTACGGCCTGAAAACACTTCTCCTAAACTGCGGATTACCTAGACTAATTTGGATATGTGACATAAAATCTGGTTAGCTTTGGGTAATTGAGATTTTTGTGGCGTTACATTAAAATGCTGAGCTTCACCCTCATTCGAATTAAATGACCACTGACCCTGGCATTTGATGAGAGTCAGAGGAGATTAAATTGCCAAGGAGTTGGGTTTTAATCACTTATAGTTTGCCATGGAATGAATCATTAATTGTTAAGATAGTCAGTAAGAAGTATTAATCCGGAAAGATAAGCATCTCCGAGACCTTAATTGCTTCCATATATTATCTTTTCACCAATCTTTAATTGCTTTTATTTACTTTCTTGTTTTATACACCTACAACAACAACAACTCTTTTTCCTTTTCACCTGACTAAGTCCAGCAAGATAACAATTGCTTGCTCAATCCAACAATCCTCATGGGATCGACCCTCACTCACCTGAAGTATTACTTGGATGACCCAGTGCACTTGCCGGTAAAGTTTTGCGAGTTCTAATTTCGCGCACCAAAAGAACCTCCTGCAGAATTATCCAAAGAGAGTCTAGAAGCCTGAGTGATACCGTCATAGAAGATCTGTAGCTGTACCCAATTCTCAAACATATCTGGAGGGCACTTCCTGATCATGGCCTTGTATCTCTCCCAAGCTTCATAGAGAAACTCCTCTTCAAGCTGCCTGAATGTCTAGATGTCAGTCCTCAGCTTAGTCAATCTCTGGGGCAGAAAGAATTTGGTAAAAAACTTACTAACCAAATCCGCCCAAGTTGCGATAATTTCCTTAGGTTGTGTCTTGAGCCACTGACTAGCTCAATCCCTAACAGTAAAAGGGAATAACATCAACCTATACACCTCAGCAGGAACCTTATTAGTCTTGACTGTATCACATATCCTCAGAAAATTGGATATGAAAATATTAGGATTCTCTTGCAGGTTTCCACTGAACTGACAATTTTGTTGCACTAGAGATATGAATTGAGACTTCAACTCAAAATAGTTTGCATGCACAACCGGTGGTACAATACTTCCCATAAAACTCCCAACATTGAGGTTAGTATAAGACCCCAAAGTTCTTCTAGCAGGCGAAATGTTGTTAGGATTATTGTCCACAAGATTATCATTATTCTCAGCCATGCTGAGGTCAACGTCCTCTCAACTTTGTCCCCAAAAACATTTTAAACTTTTGGAGCTCTAGCTTCCTTCCTTTACTTCCAAAGAGTCCTTTCAATCTTAGGATCGTATACAAGAGACTCTTTGTCCTTGTTCCTCTGCATAAACAATTCGAACAAGGGAGAAGTGGGATTCTCAATGTCATAGTGAAGAAAATTCCAGTGAGGTACACTAAAGTGGAAGAGAAAAGAACTAAAAACAACTTGAAAAGAAATGGGCAAAAATTTAAAAGAAAATTAAATTAAAAGAAACTAAAAGTAAAGGGAGTTAAATTAAAAGTGAAATGAAATTAGATAAAAATAAAATGAAGTAAATTAGCAACTAAACAAAAATTAAACTAACAAAAAGGGTCTAATCCAGAGAACTAATCAATTGGTAGTTGTTAGTCACGATTATTCCCCGGCAACGGCGCCGAAAACTTAGTGCATATTTTTTAATACCACAACTTACTAGCAAAGTGCACCGAGTCGTACCAAGTAATAACTCATAGTGAGTGAGTGTCGATCCCACGAGGAATAATAGACTAAGCAAGTAATGGTTGATTAGTTAATCTAGTTAGACAAGTTGAAGTAAAGGGGTGATGTTCGAATGGCATAAAAAGCAATAAATTAAGAAAACTAACAATAGACAGTTGAGAAAATGGTGTAAGAATAGAGTTAAGGTTTTGGAGATATTTAAATGTCCGGATTAGTAACAATTGTTAACCACCTTGATCATACAATGATTATGTTCATAGCAAACTGATGAGCGTATAATTTATACGCTTTTTGGCATTGTTTTTAGGTAGTTTTTAAAATATTTTAGTTACTTTTTATTATATTTTTATTAGTTTTTAAGTAAAAATCACATTTCTGAACTTTACTATGAATTTGTGTATCTTTCTATAATTTCAGGTATTTTCTGGCTGAAATTGAGGGACTTGAGGAAAAATCTGATTCAGAGGCTGAGAAAAGACTGCACATGCTGTTGGATTCTAACCTCCCTGCACTAGAATGCGTTTTTCTAGAGAAAAAGAAGTCCAATTGGTGCGCTCTCAATTGGGATGGAAAGCTAACATCATGGGCTTTCCAACAATGTATAATACTCCATACTTTACTCGAGATTTGATGACCCAAACTGGCGTTAAACGCCAGCCAGAGACCCTTTTCTGGCGTAAAACGCCAGAACTAGCACCAAAACTGGAGTTAAACGCCCAAACTAGCACCCAAGCTGGCATTTAACTCCAAGAATGACCTATGCACGTGAAAGCTTCAAAGCTCAGCCCAAACACTCACCAAGTGGGCCCCGGAAGTGAATTTCTGTACTATCTGCGCTTAGTTACTCATTTTCTGTAAACCTAAGTTACTAGATTAGTATAAAAACTACCTTTAGTGTTTCATTTTGGAACTGATGACATTTTACATTTCTTATTGTATGTTCTACAGCATGAGTCTCTAAACTCCCTAGGTGGGGGTGAGGAGCTCTGCTGTGTTTCAATGGATTAATGCAATTACTACTATTTTCTATTCAATCACACTTGTTTCTGTTCTAAGATACTCACTCGTACTTCAATACGAAGAATGTAATTATCCGTGACACTCATTATCATTCTCAAATTTATGAACGCGTGCCTGACAACCACTTCCGTTCTATCTGAGCTCAACGTAGTCATTGGGCGACAGCTTGAGTGCATATCTCTTGGGATTCTAATCCACGAGTTTGACTTGCATCTTCTGACAACAGAGCATTTAAACTCGTGAGATCAGAACCTTCGTGGTAGAGGCTAGAACCAATTGGCAGCATTCCTAAGATCCAAAAAGTCTAAACCTTGTCTGTGGTATTTCGAGTAGGATCTGGGACAGGATGACTGTGACGAGCTTCGAACTCACGAATGTTGGGCGCAGTGACAGTGTGCAAAAGGATAGAGAGATCCTATTCCGACATAAGTGAGAACTGACAGATGATTAGCCATGCGAAAACTGTACCTGGACCATTTTCATTGAGAGGACGGATGTTAGCCATTGACAACGGTGATCCACCAACATATAGCTTGCCATAGAAGGAGCCATGCGTGTTTGGAGAAGAAGACAGTAAGAAAGCAGAGGTTCAGACGATAGAGCATCTCCGAAACCTCAACCTGTTCTTCAATACTGAACCACAAGTATCATTCATTTCAGGCTCTTTTACTTTCTACAAACAAAACCATTTTTATTATCAATTTCCTGACTAAGAGTACAGGATAACCATAGCTTGCTTCAAGCCGGCAATCTCCGTGGGATTGACCCTTACTCACGTAAGGTATTACTTGGATGACCTAGTGCACTTGCTGGTTTGTTGTACCAGAGTTGTGAAAAGTGTGATTCACAATTCCGTGCACCAAGTTTTTGGCGCCGTTGCTGGGGATTGTTCGAGTTTGGACAACTGACAGTTCATCTTGTTGCTTAGATTGGGTAATTTTATTTTATGTTTAAGCTTTTTTATTTTTATTTTCAAAAAATACAAAAAAGATTTAATAAAATCATAAAAACCAAAAAATTTTTGTGTTGTTTGAGTCTTGTGTCAAATTTTAAGTTTGGTGTCAATTGCATGTTTTAATTTTTCTTAAATTTTCGAAAATATATGCATTGTGTTCTTTCTTGATCTTCAAGTTGTTCTTGCCTATTTTCCTTGTTTGATCTTTAGTTTTTTCTTGTTTGGTGTATTTCCTTGTTTTTCTTGTGCATTTTCGAATTATTAGTGTCCAAAGTATAAAAATTTTTAAGTTTGGTGTTTTTTGTGTCCTTATTTCCTTAAAAATTTTCAAAATTTTTTCTTGGTGTTCACCTTGATCTTCAAAGTGTTCTTGGTGTTCATCTTGACATTCAAATTTTTCTTGTTTGTTTTCTTTGTTTTGATCTAAAAATTTTAAGTTTGGTGTCTTTTTAGTGTTTTTCTCTTTCCTCATTAATTTAAAAAAAAAAATCTCTTCCTTTATTTACTCATCATTTTCGAATTCCTTAGGTTGACTTAGTCAAAATTTTTAAAATTTGGTAGTTTCTTGTTAGTCAAGTTAAAATTTCAATTTTAAAAATTTATCTTTTTAAATCTTTTTCAAAACAAATTCTTTTTCATTTTTCTTTTTAAATTTTTTGAAAATCTTTTATAAAATTTTTCAAAATCTTTTTCTTTTTTTTATATAATTTTCGAACTACTTGTCTTAGTTTATTATTTTGATTGAAAAATTTTAAGTTTGGTGTTTTCTTGTTAAGAAAGTTTCAATCTTTAAAATTTTAAAATCATATCTTTTTCAAAAACTTTTCTTTTATTTATTTTCTTACAAGTATCTTTAATTTTAAGACACATCTTTTTCAAGACTTCCTAACCACCCTCTCTCTCTTCATTTTTCGAAAATCAACACAAAAAATAATTTCAAATCTTTTTAATTAATTAATTAATTTAGTTTTCTAATTTCTTTTGTCACTTTTTATTTTCTTAATTTTTGAAACTTGCATAATTTTTTTTATTTACTTTATTTTAATTTCATTAATAAAAAAAAAAGAGGGGAATAAAATTTTTACAACCCACATCATCTCCCTTTCTCCATTATGGACATAAGTGGAAATGAACAGTCCAGAAGGACTCTGGGGTCATATGCTAACCCCACCACTGCTTCATATGGGAGTAGTATCTGTATACCTCTCATCAGAGCCAGCAATTTTGAGCTAAACCCTCAGCTCATTAACATGGTACAGCAAAATTGCCAGTATTCTAGCTTCCACAGGAAGAACCTGCTGAGTTTCTGGCACAGTTCTTACAAATTGCTGACACAGTGCGTGATAAGGAAGTAGATTAGGATGTCTATAGATTATTGATATTTCCATTTGCTGTAAAAGATCAAGCTAAGAGGTGGTTAAACAATCAACCCAAAGTTAGCATAAGAACATGGAAACAGTTGTCAGACAAATTCCTGAATCAATATTTCCCTCCAAAAAGGATGACACAACTAAGGCTGGACATCCAAGGCTTTAAACAAGAGGATAATGAATCTCTTTATAATGCCTGGGAGAGGTACAGAGAGATGCTAAGGAAATGCCCCTCTAAAATATTTTCAGAATGGGTGCAGTTAGACATCTTCTACTAAGGGCTTACAGAAAAGGCCCAGATATCTCTAGACCACTCAGCTGGTAGATCTATACACATGAGAAAAACAGTTGAAGGGGCTCAAGAGCTTATTGATATAGTTGCTAGAAATCAGCATCTGTACTTAAGTAGTGAGTCTTCCATGAAAGAAGAGGCTAAAGCAGTATCCACTGAACCTAGTCCTCCAGAACAAGTTGCTGAACTCAACCAGCAATTGCTTTTTCTAACAAAATAGTTGGTGGAATTTAAGGAGATGCTACAAGATACCAAAAAGGCTAACAAGAATATGGAAGGACAATTGGATCAAACAAGACAGTAGTTATCTAAACAGATAACAAAAGAATGCCAAGCTGTTCATTTAAGGAGTGGAAAGACATTGAATGTCTTAACTCAAAGCAGCAAAAAACCAAGAAAGGAACAACTGAAAGAGGATGACCAATTCACTGCCCAAAATCCCTATGAAGACCGTAAGAGCCCAGAGAGGAATGATTCTGGCGTTCAAACGCTAGAAAAGGGTCAGAAGTCGGTGTTAAACGCCCATATTGCAGTCAATTCTAGCGTTTAAACGCTAGAAAAGGGTGGCAACCTGGCGTTAAACGCCCATACAGCACCCAATTCTAGCGTTCAAATGCCAATGAGGGATCAGACACCTGCAAGTGCTGATAACAACCCCCTTAAGCAGGCTTCTCCAACCACTTCTGTAGGAAATAATCCTGCAGCAACTAAGGTTGAAGAATATAAAGCCAAGATGCCTTATCCTCAGAAACTCTGTCAAGCAGAATAGGATAAACAATTTGCCTGCTTTGTAGACTATCTCAGGACTCTTGAAATAAAGATTTCGTTTGCAGAGGCACTTGAGCAAATACCCTCTTATGCTAAGTTCATAAAGGAGATCTTAAGTCATAAGAAGGATTGGAGGGTGACTGAAAAAGTTTTTCTCACTGAAGAATGCAGTGCAGTCATATTAAAGAGCTTACTAGAGAAGCTTAAAGATCCCGGAAGATTTATGATACCATGCACATTAAAAGATGCTTGTACCAAGATAGCTTTATGTGATCTTGGGGAAAGTATCAACCTAATACCTGCATCCAATATCAGAAAGTTTGGTTTGACTGAAGAAGTCAAACTAACCTGAATATGTTTCCAACTTGCTGATGGCTCCATTAAATTTCCATTAGGCATAATTGAGGACATGATTGTCAAGGTCTGGCCATTCGTCTTTCCCACTGACTTTGTAGTGCTGGAAATAGAGGAGCATAAGAGTGCCACTCTCATTCTAGGAAGACCTTTCCTAGCAACTGGACGAACTCTCATTGACATCCAAAAAGGGGAGGTGACCCTGAGAGTCAATGAGGATGAGTTTAAGTTGAATGCTGTTAAAGTTATGCAGCATCTAGACACATCTAAAGACTTCATGAGCGTTGATATTATTGACTCCCTGGTGGAAGAAGTCAATATGACTAAGAGTCTCGAATCAGAGCTAGAAGACATGTTTAAAGATGTTCAGCCTGATTTCGAGGAACCAGAGAAAATAGAAGAATCTCTAAAAACTCCTCAAGAAGAGGAAAAACCTCCTAAACCCGAGCTCAAACCACTACCACCATCCCTAAAATATGAATTTCTGGGAGAAGATGACACGTTTTTGATAATCATAAGCTCTACTTTAGAGCCACAAGAAGAGAAAGCACTAATTCAAGTGCTAAGGACACATAAGACAGCTCTTGGGTGGTCCATAAGTGATCTTAAGGGCATTAGGCCAGCCAGATGCATGCACAAGATCCTATTGGAGGATGATGCTAAGCCAGTGGTTCAACCACAAAGGGAGCTGAATCCAACCATGAAGGAGGTGGTGCAGAAAGAGTTCACTAAGTTACTAGAGGCTAGGATTATTTATCCTATTTCTGATAGCCCCTGGGTAAGCCCTGTCCAAGTTGTCCCCAAAAAGGGAGGCATGACAGCGGTTCATAATGAAAAGAATGAACTGGTTCCTATAAGAACAGTTACGGGGTGGCGAATGTGTATTTACTACAGAAGGCTCAATATAGCCACCAGAAAGGATATTTTTCCTTTGCCTTTTATAGAACAGATGCTAAAGGGACTAACAGGTCATAAATACTGCTGCTTTTTGGATGGCTATTCAGGTTACAACCAAATCACAGTAGATCCTCAAGACCAAGAGAAAACAGCATTCACATGTCCATCTGGAGTATTTGCTTACAGAAGAATGTCATTTGGTCTGTGCAATGCACCTACAACCTTTCAAAGGTGCATGCTCTCTATCTTCTCTGATATGTTAGAAAAATTTTTAGAAGTCTTCATAGATGACTTCTCAGTATTTAGAGACTCATTCAGCTCCTGTCTTGACCATCTAGCACTTGTTCTGAAATGGTGCCAAGAGACTAACCTAGTTTTAAACTGGGAGAAATGTCACTTTATGGTAACTGAAGGAATTGTCCTCGAGCACAAAATGTCAAATAAGAGAATAGAGGTGGATCAAGCTAAGGTAGAGGTAATTGAAAAATTACAACCACCTGCCAATGTTAAGGAAATCAAAAGCTTTCTGGGGCACGCAGGATTCTATAGGAGGTTTATAAAGGATTTTTCAAAAATTACAAAACCTCTGAGCAATCTGCTAGCCGCTGATACACCATTTGTCTTTGACACAGAGTGTCTGCAGGCCTTTGAGTCTCTGAAAGCTAAGCTGGTCACAGCACCAGTCATTTCTGCACCAGACTGGACATTACCATTCGAACTAATGTGTGATGCCAGTGACCATGCCATTGGTGCAGTATTGGGATTGAGACATGACAAGCTTCTGTATGTCATTTATTATGCTAGCCGTGTTTTAAATGACGCGTAAAAGAATTACACAACCACAGAAAAGGAGTTGCTTGCAGTGGTTTATGCCATTGACAAGTTCATATCTTATTTTGTAGGATCAAAAGTGATTGTGTACATTGACCATGCTGCTCTAAAATATCTCCTCACAAAGCAGGATTCAAAACCCAGACTCATAAGATGGGTGTTGCTTTTGCAAGAGTTTGATATAGAAATAAGAGACAGAAAAGAGACATAGAACCAAGTAGCTGATCACCTGTCCCGGATAGAACCAGTAGTAGGAGCATCCCTCCCTCTTACTGAGATCTCTGAAACTTTTCCGAATGAGCAACTCTTTGCCATTCAAGAAGTACCGTGGTTTGCAGACATTGCAAACTATAAAGCTGTGAGATTCATACCCAAAGAGTACAATAGGCAGCAAACAAAACAATTGGTTTCGGATGCAAGGTACTACTTGTGGGATGAACCATATCTCTTTAAGAGATGTGCAGACGGAATAATTCGTAGATGTGTGCCTAAAAAAGAGGCACAGAAGATTCTATGGCATTGCCATGGATCACAATATGGAGGACATTTCGGAGGTGAGCGAACAACCACAAGGGTTCTCCAATGTGGCTTCTATTGGCCTACTCTCTATAGAGACTCCCGAGAGTTTGTACGTAACTGTGACAGTTGCTAGAGGGCTGGTAATCTGCCTCATGGCTATGTCATGCCTCAGCAAGGGATCTTAGAGATTGAGTTGTTTGATGTATAAGATATTGACTTCATGGGGCTTTTCCCACCATCATATTCAAACACTTATATTCTAGTGGCAGTAGACTATGTATCTAATAGGTAGAGGCAATTGCAACACCCACTAATGATACTAAGACAGTGATGAAGTTCCTCCAAAAGCATATCTTCAGCAGGTTTTGTGTCCCTAGGGTACTGATTAGTGATGGAGGCACTCATTTCTGCAATAAACAGCTTGACTCTGCTCTAATCCGATATGGAATTAACCACAAAGTGGCAACTCCATATCATCCACAGACAAATGGGCAGGATGAAGTCTCAAATAGAGAACTAAAATGAATCCTGGAACGGACTATAAATACCCATCGACGGGATTGGGCAAGAAGTCTTGACGATACTCTGTGGGCATACAAAACTGCATTCAAAACTCCTATAAGGACCTCTCCATACCAGCTTGTGTATGGAAAAGCCTGTCATCTGCCAGTGGAACTGCAACACAAGACCTACTGGGCGACCAGATTCTTAAACCTTGATGCTAAGGTAGCTAGAGAGAAAAGATTACTCCAGTTGAATGAGCTAGAGGAGTTCAAACTCAATGCTTTTGAAAATGCTAAAATTTACAAGGAGAAAGCAAAAAGGTGGCATGACAGAAAGCTGTCATCTAGAGTCTTTGAGCCAGGACAGAAGGTTTTGCTGTTTAACTCTAGGCTCAGATTATTCCCTGGGAAATTGAAATCCCAGTGGAAGGGACCACATGTGATTACAAGTGTGTCACCATATGGATATGTAGAGCTTCAGGATATTGACTCTGACAAAAAGTTCATTGTTAATGGACAGAGAGTCAAACATTATCTTGAAGGCAATGTTGAGCAAGAGTGCTCAAGACTGAGACTAGATTAAAGCTTAGTAAAGTCCAGCTAAAGACAGTAAAGAAGCACTTGCTGGGAGGCAACCCAGCCATTAGCAAAAAAAATTAGATGTTTTGAGTTTATTTAATTTTGTTATTCATGTTTGTTAATACATTTCAGTGAATAATTCAAAAAAATGAAGGTTCAGAACATAAAGTAGAGAAATCACAGAGAAAAAGAGCTTACTGGCGTTAAAACGCCAGTAAAGAGGCATTTTAGGGGTTAAATGCCAGAATCGCTATCATTTTGGGCGTTTAATGCCAGTAAAGGTATCATTATGGGCGTTAAACGCTAGAAACAACAACATCCTGGGCATTCAGAAAGACGCCCAGTAATAAAGGATTTATGGCGTTTAACGTCAGCCAGCTAGGCGTTAAACGCCCAAAATGGCCACCAGAGGGGCGTTTAATGCCAGAACAGCAAGGGAGAGGGAATTTCGTTTCCAATTCAATTTTTTTCAAATTTTCTTGTTTTAATTCATAATTTTCTTCATAAAAATGTTACAAATATTCTTCTTTCAATTTCCATTTTCAAAAATTAATAATGTTATAAATTCTCTTTTTTAAATTCTTTTTAATTCTTTTTCAATTCTTTTTCAAACGTTTTTAAAACTCATTTTTCTTTCCAAATCTTTTTCATTCATCCATAGTATCTTTTATTTCTTAGATGCATTAACAAAAATTTAGATTTAACTTCCTCTTATCTTTTTCATCTCTTTAAAATTTTAAAATCTTATCTTTTTCATATCATGTTTATCTTTCTAACTTATCTTTTTCTAAAAATTCAAAACCCACCCCCTCCCCTTTAAAAATACATTTGGCCAACATCCTTGAACCATTATTCAAATCCTTCTCTTCCTCTATTCCTCTTTTTTCTTTTCTTTTGCTCGAGGACGAGCAAACCTTTTAAGTTTGGTGTGGAAAAAAGCTCTACTTTTTGTTTTTCCATAACCATTAATGGCACCTAAGGCCGGAGAAACCTCTAGAAAGAGGAAAGGGAAGGTAGTTGCTTCCAACTCCGTGTTATGGGAGATGGAGAGATTCAGCTCAAAAGCCTATCACTAGAAAGAGGATGGAGCAAACAAGAGAGCCCACTCATGGACCTCAACAAGAGTATGAGGAAGTCCCTCATCAAGAAATCCATGAGATTCCTCAAGGGATGCATTTCCCTCCACACAAATATTGGGAGTAACTCAACATCTCTTTAGGAGAATTGAGTTCTAACATGGAGCAACTGAGGATGGCGCACCAAGAGAACTCAATTATCCTTCACGAAATCAGAGAGGGCCAAGGAGCCATGAGGGAGGAGCAACAAAGGCAAGGAAGAGTTATTGAGGAGCTTAAGCACTCCATAGGATCTTCAAGAGGAAGAACTAGCCACCGTCACTAAGGTGGACCCGTTCTTTAATTTCCTTGTTTATTTTCTTTTCTGTTTTCGGTTTTTATGCTTTATGTTTTGACTATGTTTGTGTCTTCATTACATGATCATTAGTGTTTAGTGTCTATGTCTTAAACATATGAATGTTCCATGAATCTTTCACCCTTCTTAAATGAAAAATATTTTCTAAAAAAGAAAAAAAAGTACATGAATTTCGAATTCTATCTTGAAAATAGTTTAATTATTTTGATGTGGTGGCAATACTTTTTGTTTTCTAATGAATACTTGAACAATGCATATTTTTTATAGTGAAGTTTATTAATGTTAAAATTGTTGGCTCTTGAAAGAACAATGAAAAAAGAGAAATGTTATTGATAATCTGAAAAATCATAAAATTGATTCTTGAAGCAAGAAAAAGTAGTGAAAAACACAAAGTTTGCAAAAAAAAATGGCAAAAAATAAAGAAAAAGAGAGAAAAAGAAAAAGCAAACAGAAGAAACCAATAGCTCTTTAAACCAAAATGCAAGAGCAAAAAGCCAGTAACCCTTTAAACTAAAAGGCAAGGGGAAAAAGGATCCAAGGCTTTGAGCATTAATGGATAGGAGAGCCCAAAGGAATAGAATCATGTCCTAAGCGGCTAAATCAAGTTGTCCCTAACCATGTACTTGTGTCATGAAGGTCCAAGTGAAAAGCTTGAGACTGAGTGGTTAAAGTCATGATCCAAAGCAAAAAGAGTGTGCTTAAGAACTCTAGGTACCTTTAACTGGGGACTCTAGCAAAGTTGAGTCACAATCTAAAAAGGTTCACCCAGTTATATGTCTGTGGCATTTATGTATCCGGTGGTAATACTGGAAAACAAGATGCTTAGGGTCACGGCCAAGACTCATAAGTAGATGTGTTCAAGAATCAACATACTAAACTAAGAGAATCAATAACACTATCTGAATTCTGAGTTCCTATGGATGCCAATCATTCTGAACTTCAAAGGATAAAGTGAGATGCCAAAAATGTTCAGAAGCAAAAAGCTACTAGTCCCGCTCATCTAATTGTAACTAAGCTTCATTGATATTTTAAAATTTGTTGTATATTCTCTTCTTTTTATCTTATTTTGTTTTTGGTTGCTTGGGGACAAGCAACAATTTAAGTTTGGTGTTGTGATGAGCGGATAATTTATACGGTTTTTGGCATTGTTTTTAGGTAGTTTTTAGTATGTTTTAGTTACTTTTTATTATATTTTTATTAGTTTTTATGAAAAAATCACAGTTCTGGACTTTACTATGAGTTTGTGTGTTTTTCTATAATTTCATGTATTTTCTGGCTGAAATTGAGGGACCTGAGCAAAAATCTGATTCAGAGGCTGAGAAAGGACTGCAGATGCTGTTGGATTCTGACCTCCCTGCACTCGAACACATTTTGAGGAGCTACAGAAGTCTAATTTGCGCGCTCTCAATTGAGCTGGAAAGCTAATATCTTGGGCTTTCCAGCAATATATAATAGTCCATACTTTTCTTGATATTTGATGGCCCAAACTAGCGTTGAATGCCAGCCAGAGACCCTTTTCTGGCGTAAAACGCCAGAACTAGCACCAAAACTGGAGTTAAACGCCCAAACTAGCACCCAACCTGGCGTTTAACTCCAAGAATGACCTATGCACGTGAAAGCTTCAAAGCTCAGCCCAAACACTCACCAAGTGGTCCCCAGAAGTGGTTTTCTGCACTATCTGCACTTAGTTACTCATTTTCTGTAAATCTAAGTTAGTAGTTTAGTATAAAAAATACTTTTAGAGTTTCATTTTGGAACTGAGGACATTTTACATCTCTTATTGTATCTTCTACGGCATGAGTCTCTAAACTCCATAGGTGGGGGTGAGGAGCTTTGCTGTGTTTCAATGGATTAATGCAACTACTACTGTTTTCTATTCAATCACGCTTGTTTCTGTTCTAAGATACTTAATCGTACTTCAATATGAAGAATGTAATGATTTGTGACACTCATTATCATTCTCAAATTTATGAACACGTGCCTGACAACCACTTCTGTTCTATCTGAGTTCAACGTAGTCATTGGGCGACAGCGTTAATGCGTATCTCTTAGGATTCTAATCCACGAGTTTGACTTGCATCTCCTGACAACGGAGCATTTAAACTCGTGAGATCAGAACCTTCGTGGTAGAGGCTAGAACCAATTGGCAACATTCCTGAGATCCGAAAAGTCTAAACCTTGTCTGTGGTTTTTCGAGTAGTATCTGGGACGGGATGACTGTGACGAGCTTTAAACTCACGAATGTTGGATGCAGTGACAGTGTGCAAAAGAATAGAGAGATCCTATTCCGACATAAGTGAGAACCGACAGGTGATTAGTCATGCGAAAACTGTACCTGGACCATTTTCACTGAGAGGACGGATGGTTGCTATTGACAACAGTGATCCACCAACATATAGCTTGCCATAGAAGGAGCCATGTGTGGTTGGAGAAGAAGATAGTAAGAAAGCAGAGGTTCAGACGACAGAGCATCTCCGGAACCTCATCCTGTTCTTCATTATTAAACCACAAGTATCATTCATTTCATGCTCTTTTAGTTTCTACAAACAAAACCATTTTTATTATTAATTTCCTTACTAAGAGTACAGGATAACCATAGCTTGCTTCAAGCTGGCAATCTCCGTGGGATCGACCCTTACTCACGTAAGGTATTACTTGGACGACCCAATGCACTTACTGGTTAGTTGTACCGGAGTTGTGTAAAGTGTGATTCATAATTCCGTGCACCACTAATGAGCGGATAATTTATACGCTTTTTGGCATTATTTTTAGGTAGTTTCTAGTATGTTTTATTCATTTTTAGTATATTTTTATTAGTTTTTTTGCAAAATTCACACTTCTGGACTTTACTATGAGTTTGTGTATTTTTCTATGATTTCAGGTAGTTTCTGGATGGAATTAAGGGACCTGAGCAAAAATCTAATTCAGAGGCTGAGAAAGGACTGCAGATGTTGTTGGATTTTGACCTTTCTGCACTCGAAGTGGATTTTCTAGAGCTACAGAAGCTCAATGGGCGCGCTCTTCATTGTGTTGGAAAGTAGACATCTTGGGCGTTCCATTAATGTATAATAGTCCATACTTTTCCCGAGACTTGATGGCCCAAACTGGCGTCCAAACGCCCACCAAAGACTCTTTTCTGGCGTAAAACACCAGAACTGGCACCAAAGCTGGAGTTAAACGCCCAAACTGGCACCCAAGCTGGTGTTTAACTCCAAGGATGGTCTATGCACGTGAAAGCTTCAAAGGTCATCCCAAACATACACCAAGTGGTCCCTGGAAGTGGATTTCTGCACTATCTACTCATTTTCTGTAAACCTAGGTTACTAGTTTAGTATAAATAGCACTTTTTGACTATTGTATTTTATCTTTGGTCCGCTTTTCGATCCTTTGATCAGGTCTTCTTCCCTTGTTTTCAAATTCTTATGCATTTCGAGAGGCTGGCCATTCGGCCATGCCTAGACCTTTTGTTCTTATGTATTTTCAATGGTGGAGTTTCTACACCTCATATTAAGGTGAGGAGCTCTGCTGTTCCTCATGAATTAATGCAAGTATTATTATTTTTCCTTCAATTCACGCCTACTTCTTCTCCAAGATATACTCTTATACTTAATTCAGTTAAGTCAGACTGAAGGGGTGACCCGTGACAATCACCCAATATCTTCAGTACTCGCTTAGCCAAGATCTGCGTGCCTGACAACAACAAAGCGGTCGACATGATGTTCAACGTAGTCATTAGACGCCAGTCGGAGTATACTCTCTTGGGTCTCTAATCCATGGATTCGCATCATCTCTCCTGACAATAGAGTATCCGACCCCGTGATTAGGATCTTCGTGGTATAGGCTAGAATCAATAGACAGCATTCCTGAGATCTGAAAAGTCTAAACCTTGTCTGTGGTATTCCGAGTAGGATCTGGGAAAGGATGACTGTGAGGAGCTTCAAACTCGTGAATGTTGGGCACAGTGACAGTGTGCAAAAGGATCAATGGATCTTATTCCGACACAAGTGAGAACCGACAGATGATTAGCCCTGTGGTAGCTGTGCCTGGTATTTTTCATCCGAGATGAGAAATCCGACAGTTGATTAGCCGTACAGAGACCGTAGCCGGACCATTTTCACTGAGAGGATCATACAACTTGCCATGGAAGGGATGACGCATGATTGGATGAAGACAATAGGAAAGCAGAGGTTCAGAAGCAATAAAGTATCTCCAAACGCTTGTCTGAAATCCCCATCAATGAATTACATAAGTATCTCTATGTTATTTTCCGCTTTATTTATCTTTTAATTATCAAATCCTCATAACCATTTGAATCCGCCTGACTGAGATTTACAAGATGACCATAGCTTGCTTCAAGTCGTCAATCTCCGTGGGATCGACCCTTACTCATGTAAGGTATTACTTGGACGACCCAGTGCACTTGCTAGTTAGTTGTGCGGAGTTGTGAAAAGTGTGATCACAATTTCGTGCACCAAGTTTTTGGCGCCGTTGCCGGGGATCCTTCGAGTTTAGACAACTGACGGTTCATCTTGTTGCTTAGATTAGGTAATTTTATTTTATGTTTAAGCTCTCTTTTATTTTTATTTTCGAAAAAAATAATAATCTAATACAAAAAAATTTTAATAAAATCATAAAAACCAAAAATATTTTTTGTGTTTCTTGTTTGAGTCTAGTGTCAAATTCTAAGTTTGGTGTCAATTGCATGTTTTCAAATTTTCTCAAGTTTTCGAAAAAAATTCATGCATTGTGTTCTTCATTGATCTTCAAGTTGTTCTTGATGATTTTTCTTATTCTGATCTTTAAATTCTCCTGTTTTGTGTCTTTTCTTGTTTTTCATATGCATTTTCAAATCCGTAGTGTTTAAACATTAAAAATTTTTAAGTTTGGTATCTTGCTTATCTTTCTTTTCTTAAAAATTTTCAAAAATATGTCCTTGATGTTCATCATGATCTTCAAAGTGTTCTTGGTGTTCATCTTGACATTCAAAGTGTCATTGCATGCATTACTTGTTTTGATCTTGCATTTTTATGTTTTATTTCATTTTGTTGTTTTTCTCTCTCTTTATTAAAAATTTAAAAATAAAAAATATCTCTTTTCAAATAAATAATACAAAAAAATGAAGATTCAGAACATACAGCAGAGGAATCACAGAGAAAAAGCTGGGTGTTTAGAAAAACACCCAATAAGGAAGAAATTCTGGCGTTTAACGCCAGCCAGGGAATCTGGCTGGGCGTTAAACGCCCAAAGAGGTAGCATTCTGGGCGTTAAATGCCAGAATGGATAGCGTCCTGGGCGTTTAACGCCAGGATGACACAATGGAGGTAATTTCATTTCCAATTCAATTTTTTTTTTCAAATTTTCATGTTTTAATTCATAATTTTAAAATCCTATATTTCCACCTTTTAAAAAATCCTTGTTAACAATTAATGTTTTAATTCAAAAATTTCAGGTTTGTTACTTTCTTGTTAAGAAAGGTTCAATCTTTGAATTTTAGAATCATATCTTTTAGTTTCTTGTTAGTCAAGTCATCAATTTTAAAAATCAAATCTTTTTAATTCCCTTTTTAATTTTCTTTTCAATCATATCTTTTTAAAATCTTATCTTTTTCAATCAAATCTTTTTCAATCATATTTTTTTAAATTTTAATTTCAAAATCTTTTCTAACTTCTTATCTTTTCAAAATTCTTTTCAAATCTTTTTCAACTAATTACTATTTCTTATCTTTTTTAAAACCACCTAACCACTTTTTAACTTCCAATTTTCGAAAATCACTAACCACTTTTTCAAAAATCTTTTTAATTAACTATTTATTTTATTTAATTGCTAACATTCCTCCTCCACTCATCTAAAAAGATTTTCGAACTCACCTTCTTTCTCTTCTCATTCTTCTACTCCTTTTCCTCTGACACATCAAAGAGTCTCTATACTGTGACATAGAGGATTTCACTACTCCCTTTTGTTCTCATCTTTTTCATATGAGCAGAAACAGGGATAAAAACATTTTCGTTGAAGCTGATCCTGAACCTGAAAGAACTCTGAAGAAGAAGCTAAGAGAAGCTAAAGCACAACACTCCGAAGAGGACCTTTCAGAAAATTTTGAAAAAGAAGTAGACATGGCCGCCGAACCCAACAACAATGCAAGAGTTGCAAGGAAGATGCTTGGTGACTATACTGCACCAACTTTTAACTTCTATGGAAGAAGCATCTCAATTCCTGCCATTGGAGCAAACAACTTTGAGCTTAAGCCTCAATTAGTTTCTCTAATGAAGCAGAATTGCAAGTTTCATGGACTTCCATCGGAAGATTCTCATTAGTTCTTAGCTGAATTCTTGCAAATATGTGATACTGTCAAGACCAATGGGGTTGATCCCGAAGTCTATAGACTTATGCTTTTCCCTTTTGTTGTAAGAGACAGAGCTATGATATGGTTGGACTCACAACCTAGAGAAAGCCTGAACTCTTGGGACAATTTGGTCAATGCTTTCTTGACTACATTCTTTCTACCTCAGAAGATGAGCAAGCTTAGAGTGGAAGTCCAAACCTTCAAACAAAAGGAAGGTGAATCCCTCTATGAAGCTTGAGAAAGATACAAGTAATTAACCAAAAGGTGTCCTTATGACATGCTTCCAGAATGGAGCATCATATGTATATTCTATAATGGTCTGTCTGAATTGTCCAAGATGTCATTAGACCATTCTGCTGGTGGATCTCTTCATCTGAAAACCCCTGCAGAAGCCAAGGAACTCATTGCGATGGTTGCAAATAACTAGTTTATGTACACTTCTGAAAGAAATCCTGTGAATAATGGGTTGACTCAGAAGAAATGAGTTCTATAGATTGATACTCTGAATGCCATATTGGCTCAGAAAAAAATATTGACTCAGCAAGTCAATATGATTTCTCAGAATCTGACTGGATTGCAAGCTGCATCCGGCAGTGCTAAGGAAGCCTCCTCTGAAGGAAAAGCTTATGACCCTGAGAATCCTACAATGGAAGAGGTGAATTACATGGGAGAATCCTATGGAAACACCTATAATCCTTCATGGAGGAATCATCCAAATTTCTCATGGAAGGATCAACAGAAGCCTCAACAAGGCTTCAACAGCAATAATGGTGGGAGAAATAAGTTTGGTAATAGCAAACCTTTTCCATCATCTTCTCAGCAACAGATAGAGAATTCTGAGCAGAGCCTCTGTGACTTAGCAAATATAGTATCTGGTGTATCTAAAGCCACACTCAGTTTCATGAATGAAACAAGGTCCTCCATCAGAAATTTGGAGGCACAAGTGGGTCAGCTGAGTAAAAGAGTTACTGAAACTCCTCCTAGTACTCTCCCAAGCAATACAGAAGAGAATCCCAAAAGAGAGTGCAAGGCCATAACCATATCCAAAGTGGCCGAACCTGGAGAGAGTGAAAAGGCAGTTATTCCCATTGAGAAAGACCTCAATGGACGTCCACTGACCAATAAGGAGAGTCCTATTGAGGAACCAAAGGAATCTGAGGCTCATACAGAGACCATAGAGATTCCACTGAACTTACTATTGCCATTCATGAGCTCTGATGAATATTCTTCCTCTGAAGAGGGTGAAGACACTATAGAAGAGTAAGTTGCTCAGTATCTGGGAGCAGTCATGAAGCTGAATGCCAAGTTATTTGGTAATGAGACTTGGGAGGATAAACCTCCATTGCTCATCAATGAACTGAATACATGGATTCAGCAAACATTGCTTCAAAAGAAACCGGATCCTAGAAAGTTCTTAATACCTTGCACCATAGGCACCATGACCTTTGAAAAGGCTCTGTGTGACCTGGGGTCAAGTATCAACCTCATGCCACTCTCTGTAATGGAGAAACTAGGGATCTTTGAGGTAGAAGCTACAAGAATCTCACTAGAGATGGCAGACAAATCAATGAAACAGGCTTATGGACTTAAAGAGGATGTCTTAGTGAAGGTTGAAGGCCTTTACGTCCCTGTTGACTTCATAATCCTAGAAACTGGGAAGGATGAGGATGAATCCATCATCTTTGGAAGACCCTTCCTAGCCAGAGCAAGGGCTGTGATTGATGTAGACAGAGGAGAGTTAGTCCTTCAATTGAATGAGGACTACCTTGTGCTCAAGACTCAAGGATCTTCTTCTGTAGACATAAAGAAGAAGCATGAAAAGCTTCTCTTAATACAGAGTTAGACAGAGCCTCCACACTCAACTTCTAAATTTGGTATTGGGAGGCCACAACCATGCTCTGTCAAGCTATTAACATTAAAGAAACGCTTATTAGGAGGCAACCCAATTTTATTTATCTATATTAATTACTTTCTCATTTTTATTTTCTAGTGTTCGTCTATGTCTTCTTTAGGTTGATGATCATGTGAAGTCACAAAAACAGCTACAGAATTAAAGCAGGAATAAAAAATAACATAAAAAATAGCACACCATGGAGGACGAGCTTACTAGCGTTTAAACGCGAGTAAGGCTAGCAAATTGAGCGTTTAACGCCCAGTCTGGCACCATTTTGGGCGTTAAACGCCAAAAATGGCACACAGACTGGCGTTTAACGCCAGAAAAGGGTGTCTGGTGTCTGGCTGGCATTAAACGCCAGTAAGGGTAGCAAAATGGGCGTTTAACGCCCAGTCTGATAGCATTCTAGGCGTTAAACGCCAGAACTGGTAGCCAGACTGGCGTTTAATTCCAGAAAAGGGATTCAGCCTGGTGTTTAATGCCAGAAATGCCACACAGAGGGCGTTTAAACGCCAGAAAGGTACAGGGATGAGAAATTCTTGACACCTCAGGATCTGTGGACCCCACAGGATCTCTACCTATCCCAACTCACTTTTTCTCCTTTTTACACCTTTCCATAACACTCTTCCCCAAAATAACCTCCACTAATCACCTCCAATTCTCCTCCAAAACCATTAAACAACCCACCTACCCCCACCCATTCAAATTCAAACCATCTCCCTCCCAAACCCAACCCCTATTACAAGAATTTCCTCTCCACTCCACTCCTATATGAGCCTCTCATCACTCCTTTATTTTAACACATCATAACCACCTAAAACCCCCTTGGCCAAACCACTCACCCCCTTTATCTCCTCTATTTCTTCTTCTTCTCCTCCTATCTTTCTTTTTTTTGCTCGAGGACGAACAAACCTTTTAAGTTTGGTGTGGAAAAGCTCTATTTTTTATTTTTCCATAACCATTAATGGCACCTAAGGCTGAAGAAACCTCTAGGAAGAGGAAAGGGAAGGCAGTTGCTTCCAACTTTGAGTCATAGGAGTTGAATAGATTCATCTCAAAAGCCCATCACTAAAAAGAGGATGGAGCAAAAAAGAGAGCCCACTCATGGACCTCAACAAGCACATGAGGAAGTCCTTCATCAAGAAATCCCTGAGATACCTCAAGGGATGTATTTTTCTCCACACAACTATTGGGAGCAACTCAACACCTCTTTGGGAGATTTGAGTTCCAACATGGAGCAACTAAGGATGGAGCACCAAGAGCACTCCATTATCCTCCATGAAATTAGAGAGGACCAAAGAGTAATGAGGGAAGAGATACAAAGGCAAGGAAGAGACATTGAGGAGCTCGAGTACTTCATAGGATCTTCAAGAGGAAGAACTAGCCGCCATCACTAAGGGGACCCGTTCTTTAATTTCCTTGCTCTTATTTTTCTGTTGTTCGGTTTATATGCTTTATGTTTTGTCTATGTTTGTGTCTTTATTACATGATCATTAGTGTCTAGTGTCTATGCCTTGAAGCTATGAATGTCCCATGAATCCTTCACCTTTCTTAAATGAAAAATGTTTCTAATTGCAAAAGAACAAAAAGTACATAAATTTCGAATTCTATCTTGAAATTAGTTTAATTATTTTGATGTGGTGGTAATACTTTTTGTTTTCTGAATGAATGCTTGAACAATGCATAGTTTTTATAGTGAAGTTTATGAATGTTAACATTGTTGGTTCTTGAAAGAATAATGAAAAAAAGAGAAATATTATTGATAATATGAAAAATCATAAAATTGATTCTTGAAGCAAGAAAAACCAGTGAAAAATACAAAGCTTGCGGAAAAAAAAGGGGCGAAAAAAATAAAGGAAAAAAGAAAAAGAAAAAGCAAGCAGAAAAAGCCAATATCTCTTTAAACCAAAAGACAAGAGCAAAAAGTCAGTAACCCTTTAAACTAAAAGTCAAGGGTAAAGAGGATCCAAGGCTTTGAGCATTAATGGATAGGATGGCCCAAAGGAATAAAATCCTGGCCTAAGCGGCTAAATCAAGCTGTCCCTAACCATGTGCTTGTGTCATGAAGGTCTAAGTGAAAAGCTTGAGACTGAGTGGTTAAAGTCGTTATCCAAAGCAAAAAGAGTGTGCTTAAGAACTCTGGACACCTCTAACTGGGGACTCTAGCAAAGCTGAGTCAGAATCTGAAAAGTTTCACCCAGTTATATGTCTGTGGCATTTATGTATCCAGTGGTAATACTGGAAAACAAGATGCTTAGGGTCACGACCAAGACTCATAAGTAGATGTGTTCAAGAATCAACATACTGAACTAGGAGAATCAATAACACTATCTAAATTTTGCGTTCATATGGATGCCAATCATTCTAAATTTCAAAGGATAAAGTGAGATACCAAAACTGTTCAGATGCAAAAAGCTACAAGTCCTGCTCATCCAATTAGAACTAAGCTTCATTGATATTTTGGGATTTATTGTATATTCTCTTCTTTTTATCTTATATTTTTTTTTAGTTGCTTGGGGACAAGCAACAATTTAAGTTTGGTGTTGTGATGAGCGGATAATTTATACGCTTTTTGGCATTATTTTTAGGTAGTTTCTAGTATGTTTTAGTCACTTTTTAATATATTTTTATTAGTTTTTATGAAAAATTCACATTTCTGGAATTTACTATGAGTTTGTGTGTTTTTCTGTGATTTCAGGTCTTTTCTGGCTGAAATTGAGGGACCTGTGCAAAAATCTTATTCAGAGGCTGAGAAAGGACTGCAGATGATGTTGGATTCTGACCTCCCTACACTCAAAGTGGATTTTCTGGAGCTACAGAATCCCAATTGGTGCGCTCTCAATTTCGTTGGAAAGTAGACATCTTGGGCTTTCCAGAAATGTATAATAGTCCATACTTTGCCTGACACTTGATGGCCCAAACTGGCATCCAAACGCCCACTAGAAACCCTTTTCTGGCATAAAACGCCAGAACTGGCACCAAAGCTGGAGTTAAACGCCCAAACTGGCACCCAAGCTGGTGTTTAACTCCAAGGATGGCCTATGCACATGAAAGCTTCAAAGCTCATCCCAAACACACACCAAGTGGGCCCCAGAAGTGGATTTCTGCACTATCTACTCATTTTCTGTAAACCTAGGTTACTAGTTTAGTATAAATAGCACTTTTTGACTATTGTATTTTATCTTTGGACCACTTTTTGATCCTTTGATCAGGTCGTCTTCCCCTGTTTTTGAATTTTTATGCATTTTGGGAGGCTTGTGATGATTAGATTTTTGATGGTTTAGAATTTCACAAATGAATTCTCGTTGCAAGTATAGTTCCTAAACCAAACAATAATCTTCTCATACAAAAAGTTGTTTGTCACTAAAACAAACCCCTAAATTTATAAATCGAAGTATTCAAACCTCGGGCCGTTCTCCCTAGGAATTACAATAAAGTGTCTTGTTATTGGTTTGAGTTGTTTTGGGGTTTTGATAAGAGGCATGAAAGTAAATGGCAATGAAAATAAACTAACAACTATACAAGGCTCTTGGCAAGGTATGAAAATTAGAAGTCCTATCCTAGTTATCCTTCTCAATTGTGATGAGAATTGTTCATTGCTACCACTTAGTTAACCCTTACTAAATAAAGGAAAGTCAAGTGGATGAATTGACTTGAGCCACAAGTTCTAGCCAACTCCCAAGGAAAGACTAGCTTTAGTGCACTCCAAACCAATTAGCAATCTCTCCAATTATCAATCAACAAAGGAATTAGATAACTCAAGTGTCACTAATTACTCTACCTAGGCCAAGAGGAACAAAATCTATACTATATCTAGAAGAGGCATTTCAACAAACACATAAAAGGCAATAAAAGTAATCAATATAAATTGCAAGAATTAGATGGAGATCTAACTACAAAGGCAAGAGATCAACAATAGAAAAGCAAAGAAGAACAATTATTATGAATTACCTCTTATTGAATTGAAAGGAAATGGAAGGAACAATAGTAGATCTACAACAAAATGCAAGAACAACATAAAGAAAATTACAATAAAAGAATGGAAGAAGAATGAATGTAACAGCAAGGAATTGAAAAGATAGAAGTAGAAGAAGATGAATTAAAATCTAGATCTAAGAACTAAACCTAATCCTAATCCTAATCCTAGAGAGAAGTGAGAGCTTCTCTCTCTAGAAACTACTTCTAAAACTAAACTATGACTAATGGTAATTAACTTCTGTTTTACTCTTCATTCCTTGGGTTAAATAGCATCAGAAATGAGTTGGATTGGGCCCACAAGGCTTTAGAATTCGCTGGCCACGTTTTGCTTTAAGTGAACCAGGTGGCAGCAACGGCGCGTGCGCGTACTATGCGCGTGCGCGCCACCATAAGTGTAGCAACTATGGCAAATCTTATATCGTTTTGAAGCCCCGGATGTTAGCTTTCTAACCCAACTGAAACCACATCATTTGGACCTCTGTAGCTCAAGTTATGGTCGTTTAAGTGCAAAGAGGTCGGCTTGACAGCTTTCCGGTTCTTTCATTTCTTCATGAGTTCTCCAACTTTTCATGCTTCTTTCTTCATTCCCTTGGTCCAATCCTTGCCTCCTAAATCTGAAATCACTTAGCAAACATATCAAGGCATCTAATGGGATCAAGGAGAATTAGATTTAGCTATTTTAAACCCTAAAAAGCATGTTTTCACTCTTAAGCACAATTAAAGGAGAAGTTATAAAACCATGCTATTTCATTGAATAAATGTGGGTAAAAGGTCATAAAATCCCTTAAATGAAGCATAAGATAAACCCTACAAATGGGATTTATCAGCTAGCCATTCGGCCATGCCTAGACCTTTTGTTCTTATTTATTTTCAATTGTGGAGTTTCTACACCTCATAGATTAAGGTGAGGAGCTCTGCTGTTCCTCATGAATTAATGCAAGTACTATTGTTTTTCCTTCAATTCACACCTACTTCTTCTCCAAGATATACTCTTATACTTAATTCAGTTAAGTCAGACTGAAGGGGTGACCCGTGACAATCACCCACCATCTTCAATACTCGCTTAGCCAAGATCCGCATGCCTGACAACCACAAAGCGGTCTACATGATGTTCAACATAGTCATTGGACGCCAGCCGGAGTATACTCTATTGGGTCTCTAATCCACAGATTTGTATCGTCTCTCCTACCAACAGAGCATCCGACCCCGTGATTAGGATCTTCGTGGTATAGGCTAGAATCAATAGACAGCATTCCTGAGATCCAGAAAGTCTAAACATTGTCTATGGTATTCCGAGTAGGATCTGGGAAGGGATGACTGTGAGGAGTTTCAAACTCGTGAATGTTGGGCACAATGACAGTGTGCAAAAGGATCAATGGATCTTATTTTGACACAAGTGAGAACCGACAGATGATTAGCCCTGCAGTAGCTGTGCCTGGTATTTTTCATCTGAGATAAGAAATTCGACAGTTGATTAGCCGTACAGAGACCGTAGCCGAACCATTTTCACTGAGAGGATCATACAGCTTGCCATGGAAGGGAGGACACATGATTGGATGAAGACAATAGAAAATCAGAGGTTCAGAAGCAACAAAGTATCTCCAAACGCTTGTCTAAAAGTCCCACCAATGAATTACATAAGTATCTCTATATTATTTTCTACTTTTTTTATCTTTTAATTATCAAATCCTCATAACCATTTAAATCCGCCTGACTGAGATTTACAAGATGACGATAGCTTGCTTCAAGCCATCAATCTCCGTAGGATCGACCCTTACTCACGTAAGGTATTACTTGGACGACCCAGTGCACTTGTTGGTTAGTTGTGCGGAGTTGTGAAAAGTGTGATCATAATTTCATGCACCAACCACAAACCGCACCTGACTAAATTCCTATTCCTAGGCAATCAAATTTTCTCTAATCCAACTGACCGTTAATTCCTTGATCACTCATTTGTATTAGAGGTTTAAGTTCAATTTTTGGTTTACACGCTACACAACCCTAAGAATCCCAAACCAGAATGCAGTTATATATCGCGTACTACACTAAGTCCAGATAATTAAAAATTGTGAAGAGTTAGTTTCAAGCTATAATTCTAATTATATAACTTTTCCAAGACTCAAGTAGAATTAGCATTATTTCCCAATAATCACTAATTCTTAAGATGAAGAGTGAAACCAATCCTTAAACAATAATCAAGGTATAAATCAAGAATAAAAAAGTAATTAATTATTCATCCATTCAAGTAAAAAGAGCTTTTAACCTTAACTATGGAGGTTTAGTTGCTCATGGTGTAGAAAATCCTAGCAGAGAAAAAGTATGAAAGTTTAGAATAAAAATTAGGAGAAGAGAAGTCCCTGCATAGGCTTAATGAGCGGATATTTTATACGCTTTTTGTTGGTATTTTCCTGTAGTTTTTAGTATGCTTTAGTTACTTTTTAGTATATTTTTATTAGTTTTTATGCAGAAATCACATTTCTGAGGTTTACTATGAGTTTGTGTGTTTTTCTGTGATTTCAGGTATTTTCTGGCTGAAATTGAGGGACCTAAGCAAAAATCTGATTCAGATGCTGAAAAAGGACTGCAGATGCTGTTGGATTCTGACCCTCCTGCACGTGAAATGGATTTTCTGGAGCTACAGATACCTAATTGGTGCGCTCTCAATTGCGTTGGAAAGTAGACATCTTGGGCTTTCCAGAAATGTATAATAGTTCATACTTTGTCCGAGATTTGATAGCACAAACTGGTGTTTTAACGCCAACTTTTTACCCTTTTCTATCGTTAAACGCCAGAACTGGCATAAAAGTTGGAGTTAAACCCCCAAAATGGCACCAAAGCTAGCGTTTAATGCCAGGAATAGCCTCTACACGTGAAAGATTCAATGCTCAGGCCAAACACACACCAAGTGGGCCCCGGAAGTGGATTTCTGCACTATCTATCTTAGTTTACCCATTTTTTGTAAACCGAGGTTACTAGTTTAGTATAAAAACTACTTTTAGAGATTCATTTTGGGACCTCATAACATTTTACATCTGAATTTGTATCTTCTATGGCATGAGTCTCTAAACCCCATGGTTGGGGGTGAGGAGCTCTGTTGTGTCTCGATGGATTAATGCAATTATTTCTGTTTTCTATTCAATCACGCTTGTTTCTATTCTAAGATATTCAATCGCACTTCAACATGATAAATGTGATGATCCGTGACACTCATCACCATTCTCAACTTATGAATGCGTGCCTGACAACCACCTCCATTCTACCTTAGATTGAGTGTGTATCTCTTGGGTTCCTGGTTCATGAGTTTGATTGCCTCTCCTGATAACAGAGTATTCAAATTCCTGAAACCAGAGCCTTCGTGGTATAAGCTAGAATCAATTGGCAGCACTCTTGAGATCCGGAAGGTCTAAACCTTGTCTATGTTATTCCGAGTAGGATCTGGGAAGGGGTGACTGTGACGAGCTTCAAACTCACAAATGTTGGGCGCAGTGACATTGTGCAAAAGGATCAATGGATCATATTCCAGCACGAGTGAGAGCCGACAGATGATTAGCCCTACGTAACCTGTAGTTAGACCATTTTCACTGAGAGAACGGATGGTAGCCATTGACAACGGTGATCCACCAACATACAGCTTGCCATGGAAGGAGCCTTGCGTGCGTGAAGAAGACAACAGTAGGAAAGCAAAGATTCAGAAGATAGAGCATCTCTAAAACCTCAACCTGTTCCTCATTACTGAATCACAAGTACTTTTTATTTCATGTTATTTATTCTTCATAAACAAAAATCATTTTTATCATTAATTTCCTAACTAAGAGTTACAAGATAACCATAGCTTGCTTTAAGCCGGCAATCTCTGTGGGATCGACCCTTACTCACGTAAGGAATTACTTGGACGACCCAGTGTACTTGCTAGCTAGTCGTCTCGGAGTTGTGTGATCACAAATCCGTGCACCAAGTTTTTGGCGCCGTTGCCGGATATTGTTCGAGTTTGAACAACTGAAGGTTCATCTTGTTGCTTAGATTAGGAATAATTTATTTTTATTAGTTTAGAGTCACTAAGTTTGAGTCTTTTATTTTTTCTTTTTAAAAATCTTTCAAAAATCTTATTTTTCTTTATTAATCTTTAATTTTTCTTTGAGTTTAGTTTCATGTTTTAAGTTTGGTGTCAATTGCATGCTCTTTTTGTTCTTCGTATTTTCGAATTATAAGTGTCCCAAGTATAAAAATTTTTAAGTTTGGTGTCCTTTGTGTTTTTCTTTTCCTAAAAAATTTCCAAAATTTGTTCTTGGTGTTCATCTTCATCTTCAAAGTATTCTTGGTGTTCATCTTGACATTCAAAATTTTCTTGTTTGTTTTCTTTTTTTATCTAAAAATTCTAAGTTTGGTGTCATTTTATTGTTTTTCTCTTTCCTCATTCAATTCAAAAATAAAAAAATCTTTTCCTTTAATTCCTCATAAATTTCGAATTCCTTGGGTTGACTTGGTCAAAATTTTTAAAATCATATCTTTTTAAAAAAAATTTCTAAAATCATATCTTTTTCAAAACTTCCTAACCACCTTCTCTCTCTTCAATTTTTTTAAATTCAACAACAACAACAACAACAAAGCCTTATCCCACTAAGTGGGGTCGGCTACATGAATCAAACGACGCCATTGTGCTCTGTCATGTATCATGTCTACAGAGAGACCGTTTACATGTAGATCTCGTTTGACCACCTCATGGATGGTCTTCTTAGGTCTTCCTCTGCCTTTCGCCCTTTGTCCATCTTCCATCTCATCCACCCTCCTGACTGGATGTTCTATCGGTCTTCTTCTCACATGTCCAAACCACCTGAGACGCGATTCAACCATCTTTTCCACAATGGGTGCTACTCCAACTCTCTCCCTTATATCTTCATTCCTTATTTTATCCAATCGCGTGTGACCACTCATCCATCTCAACATCTTCATCTCTGCCACACTCAGCTTATGTTCGTGCTCTCCTTTAGCCGCCCAACACTCCGTACCATACAGCATAGCCGGTCTTATAGCGGTGCGATAGAATTTACCTTTAAGTTTTAAAGGCACTTTTTTGTCGCATATAAAACCAGATGCACTCCGCCATTTTGACCAACCTGCTTGGATCCTATGATTTACATCATGTTCAATCTCTCCATTATCCTGTATGATGCACCCAAGATACTTAAAACTTTTAAATAATTAATTATTTTAGTTTCCAATTTTTTTAAATTCCTCATAAAAAATTTTCAAATCTTTTTAAATAATTAATTATTTTAGTTTCCAATTTTTTATTTATTATTATTATTATTATTATTTATTTCGGTCCAAAATTTTTTTTAAATAATAAATATAATATTTCTATCTCCAATCCACATCATCTTCCTTTCTTCATCATGGACCTAAGTGGAAATGAACAGTCCAAAAGGACTCTGGGATCATATGCTAACCCCACTACTGCTTCATATGGGAGTAGTATCTGTATACCCCCATAAGAGCTAACACTTTTGAGCTAAATCCTCACCTTATTATCATGGTGCAACAAAACTGCCAGTATTCCGGTCTTCCACAGGAAGAACCTATTGAGTTTTTGGCACAATTCTTACAAATTGCTGACACAGTACGTGATAAAGAAGTAGATTAGGATGTCTACAGATTATTGCTATTTTCATTTGCTGTAAAAGACCAAGCTAAGAGGTGGTTAAATAACCAACCCAAAGCCAGCATAAGAACATGGAAACAGTTATTAGACAAATTCCTGAATCAATATTTCCCTCCAAAAAGGATGACACAGCTAAGGCTGGACATCCAAGGCTTTAACCAAGAGGATCATGAATCTCTTTATAATGCCTGGGAGAGGTACAGAGAGATGCTAAGGAAATGTCCCTCTGAAATATTTTCAGAGTGGGTGTAGTTAGACATCTTCTACTATGGGCTTACAGAAAAAGCCCAGATATCTCTAGACCACTCAGCTGGTGGATCTATACACATGAGAAAGACAATTGAAGAAGCTCAAGAGCTCATAGATACAGTTGCTAGAAATCAGCATCTGTACTTAAGTAGTGAGTCCTCCATGAAAAAAGAAGCTAAGGCAATATCCACTGAACTTAGTCCTCCAGAACAAGTTGCTGAATTCAAACAGCAATTATGCTATCTAACAGAATAGCTAGCAGAATTTAAGGCAATGCTACAAGAAACCAAGGATGCCAACCAACGTTTGGAGGAACAATTGAATCAAACAAAACAACAGTTATTCAGACAAATAACAGAAGAATGCCAAGCTGTTCAATTAAGGAGTGAAAAGACGTTAAATGTCTCAATTCAAGGCAACAAAAAGTCAAAGAAGGAACAACTGACAGAGGATGAGCAAACCACTGCCAAAAATCCCTCTGAGGACAGTAAGAGCCCAGAGAAGAATACTTCTGGCACTCAAACGCCAGAAAAGGGTAAAGAATTGGCATTAAACGCCCAGTAGATACCTACTTCTGGCGTTCAAACGCCATAAAAGGGTAAGAAACTAGCGTTAAACGCCCAGTCCATGTCCAGTTCTGGCATTCAAACGCTAGAAAAGGGGAAAAATCTGGCGTTAAAGGCCCATCTAGCCCCTAATCCTGGCGTTCAAACGCCAATGAGGGATCAGACACCTGCAAGTGCTGATAGTAACCCCTCTAAGAAGGCTTCTCCAACCACCTCTGTAGGAAATAAACCTGCAGCAACTAAGGTTGAAGAATACAAAGCCAAGATGCCTTATCCTCATAAACTCCGCCAAGCGGAACAGGATAAACAATTCGTCTGCTTTGCAGACTATCTCAAGACTCTTGAAATAAAGATTCTGTTTACAGAGGCACTCGAGCAAATACCCTCTTATGCTAAGTTCATGAAAGAGATCTTAAGTCATAAGAATGATTGGAGAGAAACTGAAAAAGTTCTCCTCACTGAAGAATGCAATGCAGTCATTTTGAAAAGCTTACCTGAGAAGCTTAAGGACCCCAGAAGCTTTATGATACCATGCACATTAGAGGGTACTTGTACCAAGACAGCTCTATGTGATCTAGGGGCAAGTATCAACCTAATACCTGCATCCACTATCAAAAAGCTTGGTTTGACTGAAGAAGTCAAACCAACCCGGATATGTCGCCAACTTGATGATGGCTCTATTAAAATGCCATCAGGCGTGATTGAGGACATGATTGTCAAGGTTGGGCCATTCACCTTTCTCACTGACTATGTAGTGCTGGAAATGGAGGAGTACAAGAGTGCAACTCTCATTCTAGGAAGACCTTTCCTAGCAACTGGATAAACTCTCATTGACGTCCAAAAAGGTGAAGTGACCCTGAGAGTCAATGAGGATGAGTTTAAGTTGAATGCTGTCAACGCTATGCAGCATCCAGACACTTCAAGAGATTGTATGAGTATTGATATTATTGACTCCCTGGTGGAGAAGATCAATATGACTGAGAGCCTCAAATCAAAGCTAGAAGATATCTTTAAAGATGTTCATCCTGACTTGGAGGAATCTGAGAAAATAGAAGAACCTCTGATAACTCCTCATAAGGAGGAGAAGCATCCTAAACCCGAGCTCAAACCACTACCACTATCCCTGAAATATGCATTTTTGGGAGAAGATGACACTTTTCCAGTGATCATAAGCTCTGCTTTAAATCCACAGGAAGAGGAAGCACTAATTCAGGTGCTGAGGACACACAAGACAGCTCTTGAGTGGTCCATAAGTGATCTTAAGGGCATTAGCCCAGCCAGATGCATGCACAAGATTCTATTGGAGGATGATGCCAAGCCAGTGGTTCAACCACAGCGGCGGCTGAATCTAACCATGAAGGAGGTGGTGCAGAAAGAAGTCATTAAATTACTAGAGGCTGGGATCATTTATCCTATTTCTGATAGCCCTTGGGTGAGCCCTGTCCAAGTTGTCCCCAAGAAGGGAGGCATGACAATGGTTCATAATGAAAAGAATGAATTGATTCCTACAAGAACAGTCACAAGGTGGCGCATGTGTATTGACTACAAAAGGCTCAATACAGCCACTAGAAAGGATCATTTTTCTTTACCATTCATAGACCAGATGCTAGAAAGATTAGCAGGTCATGACTATTACTACTTTTTGGATGGCTATTCAGATTATAACCAAATTACAGCAGATCCTCAAGATCAAGAGAAAACAACATTCACATCTCCATATGGAGTATTTGCCTACATAAGGATGCCATTTGGTCTGTGCAATGCACCTGCAACCTTTCAGAGATGCATGCTCTCTATTTTCTCTGATATGGTGGAAAAATTTTTGGAAGTCTTCATGGATGACTTCTCAGTATTTGGAGACTCATTCAGCTCATGTCTTCATCATCTAGCACTTGTTCTGAAAAGGTGCCAAGAGACTACCCTAGTTTTAAACTGAAAAAATGTCACTTTATGGTGACTGAAGGAATTGTACTTGGGCATAAAATTTCGAACAAGGGAATAGAGGTGGATCAAGCTAAGGTAGAGGTAATTGAAAAATTACCACCACCTGCCAATGTTAAGGTAATCAGAAGCTTTCTGGGGCATGCAGGATTCTATAGGAGGTTTATAAAGGATTTTTCAAAAATTTCAAAACCTCTAAGCAATCTGCTAGCTGCTAATACACCCTTTGTCTTTGACACAGAGTGTCTGCAGGCGTTTGAGACTCTGAAAGCTAAGCTGGTCACAGCACCAGTCATTTCTGCACCAGGACTGGACAATACCATTTGAACTAATGTGTGACGCCAGTGACCATGCTATTGGTGCAGTATTAGGACAATGACATAACAAGCTTCTGCATGCCATTTACTATACCAGCCGTGTTCTAAATGACGCACATAAGAATTACACAACCACAGAAAAAAAGCTACTTGTAGTGGTTTATGCCATTGACAAGTTTAGATACTATTTAGTAGGATCGAAAGTGATTGTGTATACTGACTATGCTACTCTGAAATACCTACTCACAAAGCAGGATTCAAAACCCATGCTCATAAGATGGGTGTTGCTTTTGTAAGAGTTTGATATAGAAATAAGAGACAGAAAAGTGACAGAGAACCAAGTAGCAGATCACCTATCCTAAATAGAACCAGTAGAAGGGGCATCCCACCCCTCTACTAAGATCTCTGAAACCTTCCCAGATGAGCAACTCGTTGCCATTCAGGAAGTACCGTGGTTTGCAGACATTGCAAACTATAAAGTGGTAAGATTTATACACAAAGAGTACAGCAGGCAGCAAACAAAAAAATTAGTTACTGATGCAAAGTACTACTTGTGGGATGAAGCATATCTCTTTAAGAGATGTGCAGACAGAATGATCTGTAGGTGTGTGCCCAGAGAAGAGGCACAGAAGATCCTATGGCATTGCCATAGATCACAATATGGAGGACATTTTGGAAGTGAGCGGACAGCCACAAGAGTCCTCTAATGTAGTTTCTACTGGCCTACTCTCTATAGAGACTCCCAAGAGTTTGTACGTAGCTGTGACAGTTGCCAAAGAGCTGGTAATCTGCCTCACGGTTATGCCATGCCTCAGCAAGGGATCTTAGAGATTGAGTTGTTTGATGTATGGGGTATTGACTTCATGGGGCCTTTCTTACCATCATACTCAAACACTTACATTCTGGTGGTCGTAGATTATGTATCTAAATGGGTAGAGGCAATTGCCACACCCACTAATGATACTAAGACAGTGCTGAAGTTCCTCCAGAAGCACATCTTCAGCAGATTTGGTGTCCCCAGAATACTAATCAGTAATGGAGGAACTCATTTTTGCAATAAACATCTTGACTCTGCTCTGATCCGATATGGAATTAACCACAAAGTGGCAACTCCATATCATCCACAGACAAATGGACAGGCTGAAGTCTCAAATAGAGAACTAAAACGAATCTTGGAACGGACGGTAAGTACTCGTAGAAAGGATTGGGAAAGGAGTCTGGATGATGCTCTATGGGCATACAGAACTGCATTCAAAACTCCTATAGGGACCTCTCCATACCAGCTTGTGTATAGAAAAGCCTGTCACCTGCCAGTAGAACTGGAACAAAAGGCCTATTGGGCAACCAGATTCCTAAACCTTGATGCCAAGTTAGCTAGAGAGAAAAAATTGCTCTAGTTGAATGAGCTAGAGGAATTCAGACTCAATACTTTCGAAAATACAAAAATTTACAAAGAGAAAGCAAAAAGGTGCCATGACAA
Source organism: Arachis hypogaea (assembly GCF_003086295.3). Taxonomy (NCBI): domain Eukaryota; kingdom Viridiplantae; phylum Streptophyta; class Magnoliopsida; order Fabales; family Fabaceae; genus Arachis; species Arachis hypogaea. The sequence continues at coordinate 54,109,927 of NC_092036.1, forward strand.
GAAACTATCATCCAGAGTCTTTGAGCCAGGACAAAAGGTTCTACTGTTTAACTCTAGGCGCAGATTGTTCCCCAGAAAATTAAAATCCCGATGGAGGGAACTATATGTGATCAAAAGTGTGTCACCATATGGATATGTGGAGCTTCAGGATGTTGACTCTGACAAAAAGTTCATTGTTAATGGACAGAGAGTCAAACATTATCTTGAAAGCAATGTTGAGCAAGAATGCTCAAAACTGATACTAAACTAAAACTCAGTAAAAGTCCAGCTAAAGACAATAAAGAAGCGCTTGTTGGGAGGCAGCCCAGTCATTAGCAAAAGTTCTTGCTATTTAAATAATAATTATAGGAGTTTGATATAAATTATCTTTAAGGTTGATTGTCCAAATGCAGAAGTTCACAGAGTTACAGAAGGACTTAGAGCACAAAGTAGAGAAAAAGAGCTCACTGGCTCGAAAATGCCAGTAGGAGGTATTTTGGGCGTTAAACGCCAGAATGGGTATCATTCTGGGCATTTAACACCAGTAAAGTTACCTTTCTGGGCGTTAAATGCCAGAATGGGCACCATTCTGGGCGTTTAACGCAAGAATTGCAGCATCCTAGGCGTTTAGAAAAATGCCCAGTGATAAAAGATTTCTGGCATTTAACGCCAGCCAGGGTACCTGGCTGAGCGTTAAACGCCCAAAATGGCCAACAAATGGGCGTTAAATGCCCAAATGGATACCATTCTGGGCGTTTAACGCCAGAAAGGATGGGGGGAGGAGATTTTGTTTTCACTTCAATTTTTTTCAAATTTTCATGTTTTAATTTATAATTTTCTACATAAACATGTTACAAATTTTCATCTCTCAAATTGAATTTTCAAAAATTTAATAATCTTCTAGATTCTTTTCAATTTTCTTTCAAAATCTCTTTCAAATCTTTTTCAAAAACTCAATTATCTTTTCAATTTCTTTCAAATCTTTTCCAACTCATCATATCATCTTTTAACTTCTTAGATTCATCAACAAAAATTCAGATTTAACTTCTTTATATCTTTTCCATATCTTTTGAATTTTAAAATCATATCTTTTTCATATCATGATTCATCTTTTCTAAATCATATCTTTCTATCATATCTTTTTCAAAATTTTCAAAACCCACCCCCTCCCTTTTAAATACACGTTCGGCAATCCCCATCAATCCATCATTCGAATCTGTCTCCCCCTCTACTCCTCTCCTTTCCTTTCTTTTGCTTGAGGACAAGTAAACCTCTAAGTTTGGTGTTTTTTTCCATGATCACTGAGCAAAAACTTACTAAGATCATGGCACTTAAAGGAAAACAAACCACTCTAATAGGCAAGAAAGAGAATAATCCAAAACCACTTTGGAATCAAGAGAGGTTCTTAACCAAAGAACATGCAAACCATTACCACAAAATAATGGGTTTGAGGTCAGTGATCCCAGAAGTTATGTTCGATCTAAAAGAAGACAAATATCCAGAGATCCAAGAACAGATTCGAAACAGAGGATGGGAAATCCTAGCTAATCCTGAGACAAAGGTGGAAAGAAACATGGTCCAAGAATTCTACTCAAATCTGTGTTTAATAGATAAGCAGAGAATGACGGGAACTACCTTCCATACCTTTCGAACTATGGTCAGAGAGAAGACTATTTATTTCCACCATGACAAAATACGAGAGGTCTTCAAGCTGCCTCAACTACAAGATGATCCAGAATCCTTTAATAGGAGAATGGTGAGAGTAGATAAGCGTTTGGACCAAGTTCTAGAGGACATATGCCTCCCTGGAACTAAGTGGATAACCAACTCAAAAAGTGTCCCAAACCAACTCAAGAGAAGAGATCTCAAACCAGTCGTTAGGGGCTGGTTGGACTTCATTGGGTATTCTATACTGCCCACTAGCAACTACTCTAAAGTCACTGTCAAAAGAGCAGTGATGATTCATTGCATTATACTGGGAAACGAAGTGGAGATTCATCATCTGATCGCTTGTGAGATTTACACAATTGCAAATAAGAACTCCACTGAAGCCAAATTGGCTTACCTAAGCTTAATATCTCTGCTATGTAAAGATGCTAGGGTAAAGATGGGAGTGGATGAGTTTATCTCAATCGAGCATCCAATAACCAAAAAGTCAATAGAGGGATAACAAGTACACGACAACTCCATCAAGAGGAGGGCACAGGAGTTCCTCCCAGAAATCCCTCAAATTGAATACTGGGCCCGCCTAGAAGCATCTGTCACCAAGCTACAAAAGCTATGGATCAAGGAAGAATAGCAAAATCAAAATAGCATGCTCTGCAAGCTGCTTAAGGAACAAGAAAAGCAAGGGCGTGAGCTACAGGAGCTGAAGCGCCAGAAGCTCTCCCTTGAAGGACCAGACACCCCACAGATTGAAGGAGCACCCATCTCCCAAAATAAAGGTTGTTGAGTCCTAATCTTAAATCTGTGATAACTTTTATTATTAGAAACCTATCTTAAGAATTACATAAGTATTAGTAATTAGGGTCTTTATTTTTATTTTTATTATCTCCAAGTAAGCTATAATTTGTTCTTCTCATCATCACTAAATATGAATAAAATAGTAGATTCTCTTTAGAGTAAGGAGGCAATTATTTCAAGTTTTCAATAAGAAAAATTCTAATTATTTTTTATGTGGTGGCAACACTTTTTATCTTCTGAATGAATGCTTGAACAGTACATATTTTTGATAGTGAAGTTTATGAATGTTAAATATGTTGGCTCTTGAAAGAATGATGAAAAGAAAGAGAAATGTTATTGATAATCTGAAAAATCATGAAATTGATTTTTGAAGCAAGAAAAAGCAGTGAAAAATACAAAAAAAAATAAAATAAAATATTTTTGCGAAAAAAAATTAAGAAAAAAAAGAAAAAGCAAGTAGAAAAAGCCAATAGCCCTTAAAATCAAAAGGCAAGGGTAAAAAGGATCCAAGGCTTTGAGCATTAATGGATAGGAGTGCCCAAAGAAATGAAATCCTGGCCTAAGCGGCTAAATCAAGCTATCTCTAATCATGTGCTTGTGTCATGAAGGTCCAAGTGAAACGCTTGAGACTGAGTGGTTAAAGTCATGATCCAAAGTAAAAGAGTGTGTCTAAGAACTCTGGGCACCTCTAACTGGGGACTCTAGCAAAGCTGAGTCACAATCTGAAAGGTTTACCCAGTTATGTGTCTGTGGCATTTATGCATCCTGTAGTACTACTGGAAAACAAGATGTTTAGGGTCACAGCCAAGACTCATAAAGTAGCTATGTTCAAGAATCAACACATTAAACTAGGAGAATTAGTAACACTATCCGAATTCTGAGTTCCTATGGATGCCAATCATTCTGAGCTTCAAAGGATAAATTGAGATGCCGAAACTGTTCACGAGCAAAAAGCTACTAGTCCCGCTCATCTAATTAAAATCTGAGCTTCACTTAAAACTTTTAGATGTATTGCCTCTTGATCTTCTTTTTATCCTATTTTATTTATCTAGTTACTTGAGGACAATCAACAGTTTAAGTTTGGTGTTGTGATTAGCGGATATTTTATACGCTTTTTGGTGGTATTTTCCTGTAGTTTTTAGTATGCTTTAGCTACTTTTTAGTATATTTTTATTAGTTTTATGCAAAAATCACATTTCTGGGCTTTACTATGAGTTTGTATGTTTTTCTGTGATTTTGGGTATTTTATGGCTAAAAATGAGGGACTTGAGCAAAAATCTGATTCAGAGGCTGAAAAAGGACTACAGATGCTGTTGGATTCTGACCTTCCTGCATGGAAAATGAATTTTCTGGAGCTACAGAAGCCCAATAGGTGCACTCTCAATTGCGTTTGAAAGTAGATATCTTGGGATTTCCAGCAATGTATAATAGTCCATACTTTTTTCGAGATTTGACAGTGCAAACTGGCGTTTTAACGCCAACTTTTTACCATTTTCTGGCGTTAAACGCCAGAACTGGCATAAAAGTTGGAGTTAAACGCCCAAACTGGCACCAAAGCTGGCGTTTAATGTCAGGAATAGCCTCTACACGTGAAAGCTTCAATGCTCAGTCCAAACACACACCAAGTGGGCCCCGGAAGTGGATTTCTGCACTATCTATCTTAGTTTACCCATTTTCTGTAAACTGAGTTACTAGTTTAGTATAAAAACTACTTTTAGAGATTCATTTTGGTACCTCATAACATTTTACATCTGAATTTGTATCTTCTACGGCATGAGTCTCTAAACCCCATGGTTGGGGGTGAGGAGCTCTGCTGTGTCTCGATGGATTAATGCATTTATTTCTATTTTATATTCAATCACGCTTGTTTCTATTCTAAGATATTCATTCGCACTTCAACATGATGAATGTGATGATCCGTGACACTCATTGAAGGTTATGGTAGGCTTAGAGAAGGGGGGTTGAATCTATGCCTTCCTTATTACGTTGCTGTTATGAACCTTTTTAGACAAAATTAGGATTCTGATTCTGTTTGAACTCAGCAGCGGAAATTTATGAGACAATTTATTTTTGTCTCATGAATATCAAAAAACAGAACTTTGCAGAGAAGAGAAAAGAGAACACCAGCATGTATCCTGGTTCGGTTGCCTTGTGCTATGCAACCTACATCCAGTCTCCTTCACAATTATGGAGGAATTTCACTATAGTTAACAGAATTACATACACCAATTTCACACTCAAGTTCTATCCTAACTTGACATTGGCTATGCTAACTCCTAACTATTCACCCTTAGTGCTAACCCAACTAAGAAAGGGATACCAAACAGGTAGAAGATACAAGACACTTAGCTAACCTAAAGAAATCTGAAAATAACTCTAGGATTTTCTCTCAAGTGTATCTCTCAGCCTTTTTCAATTCATGGCTTTTTCTTAAGCTTTCTCACTTTGCCTTTTCTCTCAAGAAATTACAGAAGGATAATCTTAGAAAAGTACATTACAAATAGTAAAACATGAAGGAGATTGACTTCATCAACAGCCTCTTTGCTATGTTGAAAACTAGCTTTGCAAACCTCTGATTTAGTTATTCAGTATTGGCCGAATGCTTCTTTGATAGAGAACATTATCCAAGTAGAGGAACTTCACAAGGAATACTTCACAGAACACAACTCTCAAAACTCTGGTTTTCTCTCCTTAGTTCTGAATGAAAAGAAAAACTTCTTTTAACTCCTTGCATGTTGCTGGGTCCTTCTTCCAAGGTCAACATCTTGAGCCTTGAGCTTCACCAACCACAGATTCACTTTTTCTCCTTAATCCTCAGAGTAGAAACTTTTCCCCTGACTTCCTCATCTTGACCGAAAGCCACAAAGCAGTAACCATAGAAATCTTCTCATGGTCAACTTGATCTTAGCCATAGAAAAGCTACTTGGTCCCCAAGTATCACTTGTGACCGTAGATGTGAAACAGAATAGGGCAGAGAACCACTTTTCCTTAAATGCCATTTTTGGATATTGCAGAGAGTTTGGGAAGAAGAGAAGAAGATTTGATGTAAGCAAGATGAGATGGAATACCTTTAACCTAAGCTTGATTTGGTTTGAATCTTGTGATTAGATTTCTGTGTATCAAGCTTAACCTTTCTCTCTCTTGCTTCTTTGGTGTTTTGCTTGGTGAAGAAGCTCTTTCTCTCTTTCTCTTTCTTACTTTTTCTGAAGCTGATTTGACTTTATCTGAGAGGAGGGTAACGTTGCTTTGGTTGGATCAACATGGAAGGAATTGAAATTAAGAAGCCAGATCGGGCTTGGATCGGGTGTTAGTGTGCTTGGCCCGATTTGATTTCTTTGGCTTCCTTCTTTGCTTTTGCTTGGGCTTTTTATTTTTGCTTTCAGCCCAATAAGCTTGCTGATTGCTTTTAGGCTATTAACATTTTGGCCAGCAACATATAGTAAATAATTAGCAACATATAATTATTGATACTTAACACTAATTATTTATTTTGCCCAAAAATAATGTTTGTCATCACTAATTAATTTAGTTAACTTCTTAACTCAACAATCTCCCCCTTGATGACAAACATGATTTAAGCAATAATCAAAGGAAGTGAATTTGAGTAAGGTTTAGAAACTCCCTTTGATATTTTTCATTTGCTTTTATGTTGCTCCCCCTTTCCTTTTCAATATTTGCTCCCCCTGGATTTATGCTTTCCTCTTTGTCCCTGTTTCACATTGTTCTTAAAGAAAGCACAATAAAGAGCTATGCACACTATATCTTGTATAAGGAATATCAAATGAGCAACATCACATAATCAGCCCAACATCAAACTAATATCAGCAGCAAAAGGATTCAGCATGTGAAATCAAATTTTAGTGCAGCAATTAGACAAAAATCTGAAAGAATTACTAGTAGCTGCATCAACACAAAAAAATACCATCATTCTAGTATTCTAGTGCTATTACTCCCCCTTTTGTCATCAAGGGTGGAAAAATAAACAAGATCAACAAAAACATCAATACCAATCCTGGAAGAAAAGGTTAGATCACAGTCCAAAGTTCTAACTAAACTACCAAAAGTGCAGTAGTATTTAGAGTTATTACAGTCATCCAAAATAAAACAGTTCAACAGTTGTAAAATAAGTAGAATTTATGAGACAAAAAAAAGAGCAGCAGCATCAGTTTTCATGAGACAAGACTTAGGCATCAGAACCATCCTCCTCCGAAGCAGCTTCCTCTTTAGCATCAGTGGCAATGTCTTCATCATTTTGAAGATTATCAATGAAGGTCATGAGTACAGCTACCCTATCCCTCGATTTCTTCAGAAAGTTCTCATGCTTGCTAGCTAGTTTCCTTTGGTCCTTGCTCATGGCAATCAAGTGATTTGATTGGGAGACAAACTCTTGAGCAACATCCTTAACCACATTTAGCAGAGCAGATTTCTTTCCAGTGGAGATGGATGTTCCCTCAGTGGAAGGATCAGAAGAATCTTCGGGAACAAAATCATCATCTTCATTATCTAGGACAACTCTTTCAGATCTAGTGGGTCCTTTGTTCTGTTTCACTGAACCACCTCCCTTTAGATATGAATTTCTATTTTCATATTTCTCATTGGTCAAGTCAACACCAAAATACTCAAAAATACAAGTTAGAAACATGCCATAGGGAAGAGCTTTGTCCTTTTCACTTCTAACAGAATCAAACATGTATCTAACCATCAAATAAGCAAATGAAATTTCAGTTTTGGTGAGAATGGCATATAAAACAAGAGTGTCAGTGTATGAAACCCTTTGATATGAACCACTTTGGGGAAGTATAATGTGGTTGACCATTCGGTGCAACTGAGCACGTTCATATCCTAGGGCTTTGTGTGTGGGTGTAATGCCATCTATTAAGGAGACATGTTCACAAATACTAGCTAGGGCATCATTGTAAGAAACACCAACTCCATCATCCCACTTAACTGACGTGTAGGCACAAGGCCCAACATCAGTATACTTCAAAGCTTCACTGATGGTCTCGTTGTTTAAAACGATATCTCGGCCCTTGACATACGAATGAGCAGTGCCTTCATGATAAGTCATGTTTGCATAAAACTCTTTGACCAACAAGGGATAAACAGGTTTTTTGATTTCAAAAAGGTGATTCCAGTCCAGAAAAATTAAGTTATCAACAAAAGGAAAACCTTTTCTTTTCAAAGATGGCAAATCAGCGAGAAATGAAGAGCACAGGGTACAATATTGGATGACTCCCTCATAAAAATCATTATTCATGGCAGATTTGAATCTATAGGGGTTATAGTCTGAATGAGAGGTCAGAAAATGAGCTTTGTGATCAAACGGTCCTATTTCTGGTTCTTTAACATCTTTGAGAGGGACTCGAGTGTTACCTCGTTGAGAGCGCATTGGAACCGACCTGGATTTTGGTTGTGTTGGTTCGGGAATGGGTTCCTCAGTTGCCTGCCGTTTGCCTTTGGAGGAGCTAGGCTTTGCTGAACTCGGTTTTAAAGAGCTAGGCTTGGAAGGTGTGGCCTTTGGTGGTGGCGTCGGCTTGGCAGAGGCAAAAAACCTTGGAGTGTTTTTGGTCCTAGCCATGGGGTCACAGCGAGGAGGAGAGGTAGGAGGAGAAGGAGAAGGGGTAAAGGTCCGGTCTTGAGAGCGAGTGGAAGGCTTTGTGGGTAGCTTGTAAATCTTCTCACGAGGAGCCCTTTTTGCAATAACTTTCTTCCTCATTTTGGTTAAATTGATGCTTTTGATGGAAGAGAGATAGTGGTGTGAGAGGGAAGAAACCGAAGGGTTGAGGAGAGGTTATGGAGGGAAGAGAGGGAGTGTTGGTAACCGAACCCAAAAGCAAGTTTCCAAAACCATGCAACTGCATCACCAATTGAAAAGGCTTGAAAGACATGACATCATAAAAGAAAGATTTGATTTGATTTAAAAATTAATTTTAAATTTTCAAAAACTTTAAAAATCAAATCACACTGAAAATCCCTTTTTGGACAAAAATAAAAATAGACACACAGGCCACTAAAATTAAAAAATTTGTGACATTCATGTTTGGGCCTTGAAGTGATTTGGATTTAATGAAACATATTTGGACCACTCTTGATCTGAATCTTGAAGTTGGCCCAGATTGAGTTTCACTTTAAGCAAGTCTAGAAAATGCTGTCTTGAAGGAAACATTCATCATCTGCCCAGAATTGTCTCATACCTGTTTATGAGACAAAAAGCTCCAGCAAATATATCAGCACTATTCAAACAGAAAATCATAGCTCAAAATGCCTAGACAAGTCCTAAGCATGTAGAATCTATCCTCAGCTAATGGTTTTGTAAAAATATCTGCTAATTGCTCCTCAGATTTAACAAATTGATTGCTAATATCCCCTTTTTGGACATGTTCTCTTATTGAGTGAAATTTCACTTCAATATGCTTTGTCCTAGAGTGCAAAACTGGATTTTTAGAAATATTGATAGCACTCATATTATCACACATTAAGGGAATATTTTCAGCATTTAACTTGTAATCAGCAAGCTGTGTTTTTAACCATAAAAGCTGAGAACAACAAGAAGAAGCAGCTATATACTCAGCCTCTGCAGTGGATAAGGCCACTGTTGGTTGCTTCTTACTTGACCAAACATTTAAGGACTTTCTAAGGAAGCAGCATAAACCAGAAGTGCTCTTTCTGTCAACTCTATCACCAGCAAAATCTGCATCACAATAACCAACTACAGAAAAGTCATCAATCTTAGGATACCAAAGGCCAAAATTGGATGTGCCATGAACATATCTAATGATCCTTTTAACTGCAGAAAGATGTGACTCTTTAGGTTTGGATTGGAACCTAGAACACAATCCAACACTTTGCACAATATCGGGTCTAGAGGAAGTTAGGTACATAAGAGAACCGATCATCCCTCTATACCTAGTCTCATCAACATCTTTCTCATTTTCTCCCTTATCTAATTTAGAACTAGGATGCATGGGAGTTCCCATGGGTTTGGCATTTTCCATACCAAATTTCTTAACTAATTCTTTGGCATACTTTTCTTGATGAATGAAAATATCATTTTTAGTTTGTTTAATTTGCAGCCCAAGGAAAAAATTAAGTTCACCCATCATACTCATGTCAAATTCGCTTGTCATGAGTTTTCCAAATTCAGAACAAAGGGATTCATTGGCTGATCCAAAAATAATGTCATCAACATATATTTGGACTAGAATAAAAGAATCATTAGAGTTCTTGATGAATAGAGTTGTGTCAGTAGTGCCTCTTTGAAACCCATTTTTCAAAAGGAAAGAGCTAAGTCTCTCATACCAAGCTCTAGGAGCTTGTCTCAAACCATAGAGAGCTTTAGATAATTTAAAAACATGATTTAAATGCTCTTTATTTTCAAAACCAGGAGGCTGCTCCACATACACTTCTCTATCTATCACTCTATTCAAAAATGCACATTTCACATCCATTTGGTATAATTTAAAACCACAATATGCAGCATAGGCTAAGAGAAGTCTTATGGCTTCCATTCGGGCAACAGGGGCAAAGGATTCATCAAAGTCTATTCCTTCTTCTTGGTCATATCCTTGTGCCACTAGCCTTGCCTTGTTTCTTGCAATGCTACCATCTTCTCCCAACTTGTTCCGGAATATCCACTTGGTGCCGGTTACTTTCTTTCCACTTGGCCTTGGAACCAACGTCCACACTTGGTTCTTTTCAAACTCAAGAAGCTCATCCTCCATAGCTTTAATCCAAGAGGGGTCACTAAGGGCTTCCTTGATGTTTTGAGGCTCTATTTGTGAAAGAAGGGCAATGTTTGAACCTTCATTTGCCTTTCTAGTGGAGGACCTAGTTTGCACTCCATAAGAGACGTCCCCAATGACAAATTCCTCAGGATAATTCTTCAAGAATCTCTATTCACGAGGTCTGGTGGGCTTGGATGCAGATTCAGTCACCAAGGGATTCTGTGTGCTACTGTCTGCAGAATTTCCTTCAGATTCATGAGACAAAATGGAATTGTCTCTTGAATTTTCAGCATTTGCTGTTTCTGGTTCAGCTTGTCCAAAGTTTTCTTTTCCATGATTCTGAGCTGTTTCATCCTCCTTTTGAGCTTGATTTCCTGCATCACAATCTTCCAAAATGCTTTGCACCAAGTTAGTATCACAAAATGTAACATGTATGGACTCTTCAATAATTCTAGCATCTTGATGATAAACCCTATATGCTTTACTAGTTGTGGAATATCCTACAAACAAGCACTCATAAGCCTTCGGATCAAATTTTCCCAAATTTTCTTTGTTATTTAAAACAAAACATTTGCATCCAAAGATGTGCAAGTAATCTAAGTTTGGTGGGTAGCCTTTCCAAAGTTCATAAGGGGTTTTCTTCAAAAATTTCCTTATGATTGTTCTATTTAAAATGTGGCAAGATGTGTTAACCGCTTCAGCCCAAAGGAATTTTGGAACATTACTCTCACAAAGCATGGCTCTTGTCATCTCTTGTATGCTTCTATTTCTTCTTTCCACAACACCATTTTGTTGTGGTGTTCTTGGACAAGAGAAGTTGTGAGATATTCCAAATTCCTCACAAAAGGATTCAAACAAATTATTTTCAAATTCAGTTCCATGATCGCTTCTTATAGAAGAGATTTTCAAATCCTTTTCATTTTGAATTTTCTTGCAAAAAGGTTCAAAGGCCAAAAATGCTTCATTTTTGTGTGCAAGAAATAAAACCCAGCCAAACCTAGTGTAGTCATCCACAATTACTAAACCATAATGTTTACCACCTAGGCTTTGAGTTCTTGTTGGACCAAATAAATCAATGTGTAGCAACTCAAGTGGTCTTTTAGTAGAGATGTCTTCCTTTGGTTTAAAAGAACTTTTTGTTTGTTTTCCCATTTGGCAAGCATCACAAGTGATGTCTTTGTCAAACTTTATCAAAGGAAGACCTCTTACTAACTCTTTCTTTACAAGTTTGTTTATTTGAAACATACTTGCATGGCCCAATCTCTTGTGCCACAACCACTTTTCAGATTCTTTAGAGTGAAGACAAGCTACATTTTGATCCTTTAGTTCATCAAGAGTAAGTCCATACATATTATTGAAACGCTTGGCAACAAACATCACTTCATTTGTTTTTTCATTAACAACGCAGCATTCAAGCTTTTGAAAACAACTAAATATCCTAAATCACATAGCTGGCTAATACTCAAAAGATTGTGCTTTAAACCATAAACTAAAAGCACATCATCAATGAAAGTAGATTGCTCATTACCTACTTTTCCAACTGCAATGATTTTACCTTTGCCATCATCTCCAAAGGTCACAAAACCTCCGTCATACTTATTTAGTTTGATGAAGTAGGTTGACCTTCTAGTCATGTGCCTTGAACATCCACTATCCATGTACCATATGTCCTTTTTGTTCTTGGATGCTAGGCAAATCTGCATGATGGGTTTCAAGTAGTCTTAGGTATCCAAATTAATTTGGATCCTTTGAAGTTAATCCATCTTGGTTGCCCAAGTGCATTGAAATCACAAACAACATTGTAGACCTTGTTTCCTACAATTCTCTTTTCAATGAAGCATTGTGCATATGAGTGACCAAATTTTTTGCAATTAACACAATGATTTTCTGGTGTGTGTCGCTGAACCTTGGGTGAGTTAAATTGCTTGAAGTGATTAAATGGTTGAAATTTTCTGGTTTTTGGGAGAGACACATTTCCTTTAAAAAATTGATTTTTGTTATAATTGTTCCTCTTTGCAAAACTGTTTTCACCAGAATTTTTAGAGCTCTTTGAATTTTTTGAAAATGAGGTTTTGTTATAGAAAATTGGTTTCTTAAAAGCAGCCTCATTTTTCGAAATATAACCCAAACCTGGCCGGTTTGAACTCGGACCAGTTCTTGGTGAAATTTCAGCTTCATTTGTGTATTCTTCATCAGATTTTTCTTCACAAGTTGAAACATATCCGATACCTGATTTATTTGGTATGGATTTAGTATTTGATGAAGAGGCCACAAATTTCATAGAGGAAGTGTTAGAAACAGCATCTTCCTTGGCTATGTAGCCTAACCAGATTTTTCAAACAAAGGTCTTTGACTTGCAAGTAATTTGTCCAAGTTACTAGAACCTTGAGCAAATTTTGCTAAGTCACCATTCAGCCTTTTAATTTTGTCATTTAATCTTTCATTTTCAGCAATTAACTCATGTGAAGGATCCACAATGTGCTTTCCTTTTAATTTTTCAACTTCAGATTTTAGAAATCTGTTTTCTTCAATGATGTCTAAAGCACATTCAGTTTCCTTCACTTTTTCTTTTAAAAACTCATTTTCAGCTCTTAACACATCTCTTTTAGATCTGCATTCATTGTATTTGTCAAGCAGTTTTGAGGTGTTTAAGGTAAGATCATCAATAATAGCATGCAAGTCCTCAATGGTCAAATCATAATAGTTTACCTCATCAAGATTGTTGTTTCCAGCCATGAAACAGTCTTTGTCATCTCCTTCAGATTCCTCTTCTTCATTTGAGTCATTCTCAAGATCTTCCCAAGCTGCCATGAGTACTCTCTTCCTTTCCTTCTTTCCTTTGTCCTCCTTTTTGAGCTTTGGGCAGTTTGACTTGAAGTGTCCAGTTTCCTTGCAATGGTGACACGTCACCTTGCTCAAGTCTATCTTTTGCTCCTTTGAACTTGAACCTTTGTATTTGCCCTTGCTTTTCATCATCCTTCTAAATTTCCTAGCAAAAAACAAAAGCTCGTCATCTGAAATACCATCACTAGACTCACTCTCTTTCGGTTCTATTTGTGACTTGAGGGCTATTCCCTTTTTCTTTGAGTCTGTGTTTGTGTGTGTGGCTTCATAGGCAAGGAGTTTTCCTCTCAGCTCATCATAGGTTATGGGACTTATATTGTTACTCTCGGTTAGGACAGTGGCAGTGTTTTCCCACTCTTTTGTGAGGCTTCTAAGGAGTTTTCTCACCAAGGTTTGTTCTGCATAGTTTGTACCCATAGCATCAAGGTTGTTGATTATGATTGAGAATCTCTCAAATGCTTCATCAATGCTTTCTCCATCCTTCATGCTAAACATCTCGTACTCTTTTCGCAGCATATCAATCCTCGTTTCTTTGACTTGTTTGGTGCCTTCATGTGTAACCTGGAGTTTTTCCCAGATTTCTTTGGCTGTCTTGCATCTAGACACCTTTTGGTACTCTTCAAAGCTGATAGCACAATGAAGAAGGTTGATTGCTTTAGCGTTCAGCTCTATCTTCTTCTTATCATCTTCATTCCATTCAGCTTCTTCTTTTGGAGTCACCACTCCATCAGCACTTGTTTTTATTGGGATCTTTGGACCGCTCACAACGATCTTCCATAGGTTGTAGTCAATGGATTGGATGAAGATCCTTATCCTTTCTTTCCAGTAGGAATAGTTCTTCCCGTTGAAGAAAGGTGGTCGGTTGTTTGACTGGCCTTCAGTGAGGGTGTAAGCAACCGTGGTTGTGCCCATGTTGTTCGCCATTGGATCTTTGCTCCAAGCGGTTAAGCTTGATTCTTGAGACCTTAGCTCCTGATACCAATTGAAGGTTATGGTAGGCTTAGAGAAGGGGGGTTGAATCTATGCCTTCCTTATTACGTTGCTATTATGAACCTTTTTAGACAAAATTAGGATTCTGATTCTGTTTGAACTCAGCAGCGGAAATTTATGAGACAATTTATTTTTGTCTCATGAATATCAGAAAACAGAACTTTGCAGAGAAGAGAAAAGAGAACACCAGCATGTATCCTGGTTCGGTTGCCTTGTGCTATGCAACCTACATCCAGTCTCCTCCATAATTATGGAGGAATTTCACTATAGTTAACAGAATTACATACACCAATTTCACACTCAAGTTCTATCCTAACTTGACATTGGCTATGCTAACTCCTAACTATTCACCCTTAGTGCTAACCCAACTAAGAAAGGGATACCAAACAGGTAGAAAATACAAGACACTTAGCTAACCTAAAGAAATCTGAAAATAACTCTAGGATTTTCTCTCAAGTGTATCTCTCAACCTTTTTCAATTCATGGCTTTTTCTTAAGCTTTCTCACTTTGCATTTTCTCTCAAGAAATTATAGAAGGATAAGCTTAGAAAAGTACATTACAAACAGTAAAACATGAAGGAGATTGACTTCATCAACAGCCTCTTTGCTATGTTGAAAACCAGCTTTGCAAACCTCTGATTTAGTTCTTCAGTATTGGCCGAATGCTTCTTTGATAGAGAACATTATCCAAGTAGAGGAACTTCACAGGGAATACTTCACAGAACACAACTCTCAAAACTCTGGTTTTCTCTCCTTAGTTCTGAATGAACAGAAAAACTTCTTTTAACTCCTTGCATGTTGCTGGGTCCTTCTTCCAAGGTCAACATCTTGAGCCTTGAGCTTCACCAACCACAGATTCACTTTTTCTCCTTAATCCTCAGAGTAGAAACTTTCCCCCTGACTTCCTCATCTTGACCGAAAGCCACAAAGCAGTAACCATAGAAATCTTCTCATGGTCAACTTGATCTTAGCCATAGAAAAGCTACTTGGTCCCCAAGTATCACTTGGGACCGTAGATGTGAAACAGAATAGGGCAGAGAACCACTTTCCCTTGAATGCCATTTTCGGATATTGCAGAGAGTTTGGGAAGAAGAGAAGAAGATTTGATGTAAGCAAGATGAGATAGAATACCTTTAACCTAAGCTTGATTTGGTTTGAATCTTGTGATTAGATTTCTGTGTATCAAGCTTAACCTTTCTCTCTCTTGCTTCTTTGGTGTTTTGCTTGGTGAAGAAGCTCTTTCTCTCTTTCTCTTTCTTACTTTTTCTGAAGCTGATTTGACTTGATCTGAGAGGAGGGTAACGTTGCTTTGGTTGGATCAACATGGAGGGAATTGAAATTAAGAAGCCAGATCGGGCTTGGATCGGGTGTTGGTGTGCTTGGCCCGATTTGATTTCTTTGGCTTCCTTTTTTGCTTTTGCTTGGGCTTTTTATTTTTGCTTTCAGCCCAATAAGCTTGCTGATTGCTTTTAGGCTATTAACATTTTGGCCTGCAACATATAGTAAATAATTAGCAACATATAATTATTGATACTTAACACTAATTATTTATTTTGCCCAAAAATAATGTTTGTCATCACTAATTAATTTAGTTAACTTCTTAACTCAACACTCATCACCATTCTCAACTTATGAACGCGTGTCTGACAACCACCTCCGTTCTACCTTAGATTGAGTGTGTATCTCTTGGGTTCCTGGTTCATGAGTTTGATTGCCTCTCCTGACAACAGAGTGTTCAAATCCGTGAAACCATAGTCTTCGTGGTATAAGCTAGAATCAATTGGCAGCACTCTTGAGATCCGAAAAGTCTAAACCTTGTCTGTGGTATTCCGAGTAGGATCTGGAAAGGGGTGACTGTGACGAGCTTCAAACTCATAAATGTTGGGCGCAGTGACAGTGTGCAAAAGGATCAATGGATCCTATTCCAGCACGAGTGAGAATCGACAGATGATTAGCCCTACGTAACCCGTAGTCGAACCATTTTCACTGAGAGGACAGATGGTAGCCATTGACAACAGTGATCCACCAACATACAGCTTGCCATGGAAGGAGCCTTGCGTACGTGAAGAAGACACCAGTAGGAAAGCAGAGATTCAGAAGACAGAGCATTTCCAAAACCTCAACCTGTTCCTCATTACTGAATCACAAGTACTTTTTATTTCATGTTATTTATTCTTCATAAACAAAAATCATTTTTTATCATTAATTTACTTACTAAGAGTTACAAGATAACCATAGCTTGCTTCAAGCCGGCAATCTCCGTGGGATCGACCCTTACTCAAGTAAGGTATTACTTGGACGACCCAATGCACTTGTTGGTTAGTTGTATCGGAGTTGTGTGATCACAAATCCGTGCACCAAGACTCATATAAATCCTATTTATAGTCCTAATTAAAACAGATTTAATACTTAAAGAAAATCCTAAAATATCTTTTCTAATGGTATTGTGATTTACAAAAATCAAATCTTCCAAAAGCCTTGTTGATTAGTTACAAACGTGGTCCCCACTTGGATTCTCGTATTCAGCGCCAAACAGTAGGGTCTGGGAGTTTGGCGCCACCCAGACAGTAAACTTTACTCGTGAGAAAAGGGCTTGGGCACTAAACGCCGGAGGTTGGGCATTTAGTACCCGGTCTCCTGAGTTCAACAATGGGTTACGTAGCTTTGGGATCTAAATGCCGAGTCGTGGCATTTAGTGCCAGCCTTCCCGAGACGAATGGTCCATTTGGACTATTCTGGTCGTGCGTACGTGCGATGTATGCGTACGCACGATCTCCCTTTTGCTCCAGTGATGCGCACACATGGAACTATGTGTACGCATGGTCCTCAATCGCTTCTTTATGCCATCTATCACCAATTTTTTACTAGAAAACCATTTGAAATCAATCAAATATTACGTAACTTAAAGTAGTATCCAATTAAATTAATCTACTAAAATTCTTTAACAAATCAACAAAAAAATTATATAAATCACATAAAAAAGATATCAATGATACTCACACATAACTAATCACCTGAAACAAGAAGGAAATCATTTAACATCCATTTATAGTTTGGCTTAGAAGAATCAGAAAAAGCGCTTTTGATATTAAATAAACAAAAACAAAAACATAAATGCTTCAAATGTCATGTCCTCCATTGTTTTAGATACTGCCTTTTAGTTATTCACTCAAAAACTGATCTATCATCTAATCATTAATCATCTTAAGGGTCAAAATTGTTATTTCAATATGTTTGGGTGAGTGGCGACTACTTCAATTGAACTAAGCTTAACAGACAATTAAAATACATTATTATTAGTTTGAAAATATTTAGTAACCAAAGGATTAGTAAAAAACAATCTAAATTTATCTCATTTAATATTTATTAATTATTATTAAAATTAATAAATATTAAATAAAATAAATTTAAATTTTTTTTGTCTTTTTAATATTAGTATTATTAATTATTAAGATTTTATTAACTTATGTCCTAAGAACATAAGTTAAACATACTATAAAAACATATTTTATAAAAATTATTATAAAAATATTTTTTTTATGTTTTTAATATTTTATATAAAAAATGTATTATATTAAAATTTTTTTATTATTATATTTTTAAAATATGTCTTTAATACACAACTTAGTGAAATCTTAGTCATTATTATTAATAGTAGTATTTAATTATCATGAGTATGCAAGAACCAACAAGGATTATAAATTGTAGTCGCAACTAACCATATAGACAAAAAGTTAAAAATATAGTGGAAGTGGTGAGAGTGTGGGAATAACTTTCAATAATAACAACCAAGGTTCTGAAAATCGAAACGGTCATCGAACCACTTTAGTTACTAGTTTACTGATTCATAGGTTTAACTGATTCGATCGTGATTAAACTGAAAAAACCGTTTTATAATAAAATAATAAATAAAATATAAATAAACACATTAAAACATAATTATATTCTAATATAAACTTTAAAATATCATCCAAATTAAAAGTACTACATAAATCAGAATATTATAATCTCATTCAAATACAAACTCAAAAATCAAATAACAAAAACAACCAACCAAATATAAAATGCCAACATTCAACTGATCCAAATTTATCATTCAATCTTATTAGTCATTTGAAATTTTCATGAGATCAGCTGGACTTATTCCGTTGGTAAGGTATAAATCCAAGTCAATATATATAAATGCAAACCAAAAATTGAATGTTTGCAAAACATTTCATTGATCAAATCTAAAATGCGGTGAGATCAAATAACAACAAGCAAGCATCACAAAGCAAAACAATCATATTCATCTTGGAACGACACAACACAACCCTACCCTAATCAATTAATCAATCAATACTTCAAAAATTAATCATACTTCAAGCAATCAACAATAAGGTTTAGAACCAATAATTAATCAATGTTTTAACAATTATTATTAAAAAAATAATATTCATACCTATGGTTGAAGAATCACAAGTACAAAATCCAAATAAAAAATTCAGCAACCCAATAACAAAAAATAAAGACAATCTCAATCTCAAGAATCACAATATTACCAGTAGTTTAGCAAATTAACAATTTGATAAAACAAAGCAACCCAATAATCTCAATTTCAACTTTCAACAATCACAATAATTTAACAAACTAACAAGTACAAAATCCAAATAGAAAATCCAACAACCTAATAACAAAAAAAAACAAAGACAATTTCAATCTCAAGAATCACAATAACAGCAACAATTTAGCAAATTTATAATTTGAGAAGAGCAAAGCAACCCAATAATCCCAAGTGCAAGAATGACAACAACTATTTACCGAATTAACAAGTACAAAATCACAGGTTCACAAGAACTCACAGCAAATCACTCCAACCTAATAATCTCATAAATCAAAATTATTCGATAATAATTCAACCTAGTAACAAGTTACAACAATAAAATTCACAACTTAACTAACAATAATTATTCAAAATTATTCAACAATCATTCAACAAAGTTCACAGTTTAGTTCGCAGTTCATAGAAAAATAAGAAAGCTAAATCATAGACATAGCTCACAGTTTACTGTTCACAATTCACAAATCTTCACAGTAACAACAAATTATTCAATTATAGTTAAAAAAATTACCTAGAAGCTAGAAGCCTTGAACAGAGCACGTAAGAGGCTAGAATGGCTCAGTAAATCAGTTCACACTTCAGTACTTCACAGTTCACAGAGCTTCACAGAATCAAACAATGGTTCAATCATAGTTAATAAAAAAATTTACCTAAAAGCTAGAAGAAGCCTTCAACAGAACATGTGAGAGGGAGACAGAGACACCGAGTGACCAAGACAAGGAAGCGTGGCTGCGCGATGGGATTCGAACGGGTTTCGAATGTTGCAGAGAAACAGAGCTAGTGCCCGCGGTAGGGTGGCTGCGCGACAGAGGAAGGTTGCGATGGCTGCGCGATGGATGGGAAGGTTGATATCGATGGCTACTGCGCGATGGAAGAAAAGTGAGCGACCAGACGGTGGCTGCTCGAAGGAACGACGGCAGCGGAACGAGGTGGCTGGACGCAGGTGAGGATAGCCAAGAGCTCGATTGAGAGGAGCCCTACCCTTGACCGAGTGTGAGAGAGGCAGAGCGTTCTGGAATCTGGATGGATTTAGGGCCTTTGGCACGAGAGGATAGAGTTAGGGCAAAGTTAGATGAAATGGCGAGGTTTGGTTCTCTGCTCAAAAAACTGGCCGGATCACGATTCAGTTTAACCGATCAATTCCCAACCAGTTCACGAGTTCAATTCCAATTTTTGAAATTTCCAATTTTACTATTTGTCCAAACCGTATTTCTTTGCGGTTCACGATTCAACTGGTTTTCAGAACCTCCTTAGTAACAACCAATTGTATAGATAGTCACAACAAAAAAAACCAATTGTATAGACACCTGTTATCACTGTTCACACACACATAAATGTGGAATTAATTTAATTTTCATGTATACAGTAAATCATTGGTTAGGAAAAAACTTACACATATATTTAATTATGAATGTGAAATCAATAAAAATAATTATATTTTATAATAACTATATAAATTATCATAAAAAATAAATATAATTTAATAATTATATAAAATATTTTATAATATCAATATGTCAAATTTAAACTTTGCACATATAATAAAATGCTAATTTGGCATTTATAAGTCAAGTAATATTCAATGATCATGTTAAATGATCACGCTGATATTAATTTTGAAAGGATATTAACATTTAAATTTATATTATTATATTCTTTAGTATTTATTTTTGTCAATAATTACCCTTACATAAAATGTTAAACTTATTAATAAAAGTAACAATATGAAAATATCAAATTAAATATGAATACAAAACATTAATAAACAACAATGGATTTTTTTTTCTTTTGTTAGTTTTCATTTCTCATGCATTCAAGTAGGATGAAAATTGTAGCATAAAATAAAATTTTCTTTTTAATATCTCTCCGTCTAAATTTAAGACTTTTTATCAAGTAATGTATGTTATATTTTTTATTAATTAGATAAATCTTAAATTTTTATTTTATTATATTTTATAAAAATTATTAGAAAAAAATTTAAAAAGACAATTTATTAACTATGACTATTTCTCTATTAATTTTCAAATAAATTACATATATTTTCGTACGAGCTCGAAATTAAAACACATAACATGCTTTGTACATTACTCTAACAAACTATTTAAACTTTTTTTTTTTGGTGACTAAACTATTTAAACTTTTCTTGTTCATTCACCGCACCCAAAAATAAAAACATAACAATTGTAATTATCCGTGCCATGCACGTGATAAGATTGAAATTATAATTTTAAATTATATTTTAAAATTAATTTAAATTATAATAATTTGATTAATAAAAAATTAATATGTTATGCATTGTTTGTTTTTTTTTAAAATTTAGTATTAATTGGATTAACTCTAAAATAGTTATTAATCGATTTTAATAATCTACTTTTTTCAATAAATCAGACATATATACTGAATGTGATCATAAATAATATAGTAATAGTTAAATCTATCAATAAACATATTGGCTATTATCACATTCTAAAACAAATTAAATATAAAGGCTATTAACACGCATTTATAAATCTATAAAATCGCACTGTCTTTAATTCGTGCAAGGTTTATTTATCAAATAAACTTAAAATATAAACAAAAAATATTTATAAAATGGACCTAGCATCACTTGAAAGAATCATGGAAAATAATCAACTTATTACCTTATCATCCATAAGAACCATTTCTATGTAAGTCGTGTTGTTCTTGTCAAATTTGGATGAGACTTTTCATAACCTTATAATTCTTGTCTTTATTTTTCAAACTTTTTCATTACATAATCTATCATAGGTAATACTGTTGATAGAATCGTAGTTAGTATCATTTAGGTATGAAAAATAATAAACAAAAGAAGTTCTATGTCTGAGGTACGAATTTTCTAGATGATAAATAATTGTAACAATTCACTATTAATCCTTATATATACACACACTAGTTATACACGGTAATAGTTAACAAATATTTTCAATGGAGATACTTACTCAATATATATGTTATCGACATTAATTATATGCCAATATTTTTAGGAAAGAGCTAAAAGAGGAGATATGTAAATATATATAATATTATTGCTATATAGGAAGCATACATAAATTGCTACATTTTATTATGTTATACAACTTAAAATTATACTATCATGTTATTATTAATCCTAGATATTTGTTATAATTATATCAAATTTAATTATGAATCTAAATAAATAAAATAGATAACATTCAATATTACTTTTTTCTTTTTTGCATTCAATATTACTGTAAATATAAAAAGTAAAATAATTAACGAAAAAATATGAGCAGAAAATAAAATATATTAATTAAAATTCAATTTGTTATCTAATTAATCTTGTGTCTATATGATATAACTTTACAAAAATATTATGAATCACAACTTTTTTTTATTCTACAAAAAAGAAAAACACTATATGTAGCATTTAGTAGTATAAAATTATAAAATTTAATTATTGATATTGATATTAATCATAATTGATTATTAATACTCTAATTTTTTAAAATATATTTTATATTTTTAAAATATAATGCATGTACCGTGTAGACTTTATTATTATTATTATTATTATTATTATTATTATTATTATTATTATTATTATTATTATTATTATTATTATTATTATTATTATTATTATTATTATTATTATCCACTAATTGATATCAAATTAAATGAGTCACTATTAATATGTGCATCAATTATCTCCTAATAAAATTATTACACTTGAATGAGAATTAGAATTATATCAATTGATATAATTAGAATGATTAAAAATATCAATGATTTATAAGTAGTTTAATAACTCATTAAATATTAATTTGATATAATTATAATGAAGATATTTTCTTAAATTAATATAATCATGCATTATTCATGAGCTAATTGTAATATAATTAAAATAAATTTATTTGAAAAAAATTCATGTATAATTTTCAGAAATTATAATAATTTTTTTATTTATATATACGTATATATTAATTTTGTTAAATAATTCTATATATATATATATATATATATATATATATATATATACATAAATAAAAAAATATATAAATTATATTTTGTTAAATTTCATGTTATCAGCTATTAAAAATATTTAAATCACATGTATTAATTTTTTTTGTTATAATTATTTCATTATATATATATGATTATTTTTTATTCTACAATCATGCAATAATATTTTTTATAATATTATTGCTATATATGAAGCAGCTTTATATTACTATAATTATATCAAATTTAATTATGATTGTAAATAAATAAAATAGAAAACAATCAAAACTAATTTTTTTATAATCAAAATTTACTGTAAATTTAAAAAATAAAATCACTAATGATTAAAAATTTGAGTAGAAAATAAAAATTCATAAGCTAAATTCAATTTGTTAACTAATTAATTTTATGTCCATATAATAATATTATTATTATTATATATTGATTAAAACTGTGAATACATACTAATAAAATTATTATATACGAATGAGAATTAGAACTATGTCAATTATATTAATTATATAAATTTAAAATTATTATTATTATTATTATTATTATTATTATTATTATTATTATTATTATTGAGTAATGATGATAATTCATGTGATAATGAATATTACCTATAAAACATCTAAAATTAAATAATATTCAAGTATAATTATGTGACAATTATAATTCAAAAATTACTGTAAATGAAGTCACGTGAATTATTATTATAATTGATATAATAATTGCTATAATTGCTACATATTCTCAATTTTATCGGTTGTATCAATTTAACTATATCAATTATATTCAAATTAGTAGTCAATTATTTTTATGAAAATTCTTGCTATAATTAGGTTATACTTATGAGATTATCTTGTATTAATCGTTATAATTAATTTAATAAAGATATTTATTAAGTATATATGTTATCTATATTAATTATATGCCAATATTTCTAAGAATAAGTTTAAAAAAGTGATATATAAATATATATAATATTATTATTATATAAAAAATAAATTTAAATAATATATTAAATATTAATTTAATATAATTATAATAAAAATATTTTCTTAAAATAATATATTTATACATTATTCATGAGCTAATTATAATGCAATTAAATGTATAATATTATTCTATTATTTACCGTCATGATTTGATTTGATTGTTTTCTAGTTTATTTACTTACATAAATGATTAAAATATATAATATAACTATCGTAATTATTATAATTTTATGATATAATTATAATTAACATGTTTTATCATAATTAAATATTTATTTGATATAATTATAATGAAAAAAGTTTTCTAAAATAATATAATCATACATTATTTATGAGCTAATTATAATACAATTAAAGATATTATTATATCATAATGTCTACTTACTATATTAATATAATATCAAAAGATACATATTTTATTATTTTTTATAGATAAAATCGGTTTTTATTGGCAACTAAATTGTGTTTAGGTCAATGAAAACTATATGTTTAGGTAGAGATTTTTTGTCAAATATAATGAAAATGCAAATAAAAAAATAAAGGATAAAAATAAACTTAAATAATATATCTGGCACCACTTTATTTTATTAATTATTAAATTATTTAAAAATAGTACATCCACGAAAAATACTCATAATATATAAATTGAGGCAATAATTTAAAATTTTCTAATTATAATTTAATCAAATACTAATATTAAAACCAAATTACTTAAACAATATTGAATCTATTCTAGTTCTTAGTCACGTATAATATAGAGTCATTCTCGTAACGATAACCAACTGAAATAACATCGTAAATATCAACATTTAGAATTTGTGCAAATTCAAACCATCCTCTTGTTAAATAAGCTTCATCATCCGCTATCCATGTAATGCGGCAATGTATAGAATTGCCACACCGAGAAACCAAACTAACCCTTATTCCTCTCAATGGCATTGCATACAAAAGAAAGTCGGTAATTTCTGAAAAAAATCACAATATGTTATAAAATTATTCTAATCATGAACAACTTAAAATAAGAAAATTTAAATATATTACCAATCGTTGAAATTGCATATCTGAGTTTGTCACGCATTTAGTAAAACTGAACTTCAACTGAGAGAATTCAATCTCATTATGTGTTCCACTTTAAAGATTTTCGGACAGACGTAAAAGCATGGAGGGGATGAAACTTGAACTTGCCCTATAAAATTCCGTGATTGCAATTCTTCAATAAAAAATCGAGCTCCTCCCAAGAAAGCTAACTTTAACCACATTCTATTAGGTTGGTCATAATAGGTAAGTAGATCCAACCATCCTTCGGTAAAGTAGAGATTATTACCCATTCTTTGAACGCTTACATCCATGTAGTTGGAACCTGAATCAGTGAAGACAACTCGATGAGGTATTTCATGGATGTGATGCATTGTAAACGATTGTGGTAAAAGACAATCGAATTGAAACATTAGATGATAAGAATAAATTAGAGTAATAATAATTAATAATTATTAAAAGAATAATATAATAGAATGAGTATATGAAAAATATTATAAAAAATTATAAATTGTACCTTAAAAGGATCAACTTCAATAAAAAACGAAGAATACATTCTTATTTTATGAAGTAGTAAAAAAATACTAAATATAAAATTATGAGCTGACTCTCAAATTTAGATTCATGTACCACAGAAAAATACTATTTATATACATTAGTAAAACAAAAACAAATATGTAAATTACTTATTATTAAGGCAATTTTTTATTATGTACAGTAATTACGCATTATAATTGATAAGTAATTTAATAGTGCATTAAATATTGATTTAATATAATTATAATAAAGATATGTTCCTAAATTAGTATAATTATATATTATTTATTAAATATTAATTATAATATAATAATATAATTATAATAAAGGTATTTTTTTATAAAATAATTTAGAATAGATGTAAAAATTTTATTCGTTTTGGAGGAAAAACGAACTCACGAGAGATTGACACGTCACATTTATTAGCAGGAGGAAAATCCAATTTTAATATATTAAGTAGATAAGTAGATAATAAAAATAAATAATTATTTTCAGAAAAAAAATCTTAGTTCCCGTATTTAATGCAGTTTTCTGTTTCTGGTATTTTTCTTTCTCATTTCTCTTTCTTTCCCTTTCTCTTGCTCTTTCTCTGAGCTCTAATCCCAACTGCAGCTCAAAACTCGCAACTCCAGATCCATTACAACTTCCCTATATACCTGGAATCGTTCCGTTTTGACTCACCGAGTTACCTCTTCAAGCTCTCTTCTCACTTCTCTTTGCTTAAGGTAAACAAAACTTTCCACACTTTTCTTTCCCCATTCAAATCTCTTCATTAACACCATCATTTCCTTGATTATCTCACACCCTCTGATTCGTTACCCCGCTGTTCATTAATCCTAGCTCATGTAATCTAAATTCCATTTTTTCCCTCTCTCTTTCTTGGATCATATTCTGCTGATTTTGTAATCTTGGGGTTTTCAAGCTTATCATTTCCAACCACAACCCCCCACTTTCCTTTCCTGATCTGGGTGCTATTAAAACTTGAACTTTCCCGATAAAAGTTAGATCTTTTGTGCAAATTTAGTGTCTTTGTTTGATTTCCACTTCTGGATGTGCGTGCTAAATCATAATCCAATAGAAATTGCTGTATAACTAACAAGAAGGGACAAAAATGAAAAAAAAAGGGTAGTCTTAATTTCAGACTTAGGGGTCATGAGGAGCATCAATTGCTATGTTCCTTTGTTTGTTTGTTTGTTGTTCATAGGATTCTTAGCTACTGAGGTAGTCCTAGGACAAAATTATAAGCCTGCAGATAACATTCTATTGAGTTGTGGTGGGCCTCCAACTAGTAAAGATTCTGATGGAAGGGTATGGTATAGTGATGTTGGTTCCAAGTTTGCATCATCCAAGGGAAACACCAGCACCTCGCTGGCGGCAACTCAGGACCCTGCTGTCCCTACTGTGCCATACATGAATGCCAGGGTGTTCCATTCACCTTATACATACTCCTTTCCGGTGGCGTCCGGTTGGAAGTTCCTCCGGCTGTACTTCTACTCGGCGTCCTACAATGGACTCAATGCCAGCGACGCGCTGTTCTCGGTGACTTTGCCGTCCTATACCTTGCTCAGGAACTTCAGTGTGGCACAAACCACACTGGCTCTGAATTATGTCTACATTGTGAAGGAGTACTGCATCAATGTTGATGGGGACACCTTGAATGTGACTTTTGCTCCATCGACCAACAAGTCAAACGCTTATGCGTTTGTTAATGGGATTGAGGTTGTGTCCATGCCTGATATATATACTGAAACTGATGGTTCTACCATGATGGTGGGTACCAATTCTCCTATCACTGTTGACAACAGCACTGCGCTTGAGACTCTCTATAGGTTGAATGTGGGTGGAAATGATATCTCGCCTTCCCAAGATACTGGTCTGTTTAGGTCTTGGTCTGATGATGTGCCCTACCTATTTGGGGCAGCGTTTGGTGTGACCGAGCCTGCTGATTCGTCGGTCAAGATTCGGTATCCTCCAGGCACGCCAAGTTATATTGCTCCACTTGATGTCTACAGTACAGCCAGATCAATGGGGCCAACTCCGAAAATCACCATTAGATACAACTTGACTTGGATTTTTTCTATTGACTCTGGGTTTTCGTATCTTGTGAGACTCCATTTTTGTGAGGGAACATCAATTATAAACAAGATCAATCAGAGAGTATTTGATATATTCCTCAATAATCAAACTGCTGAGCCTGCAGCTGATGTTATTGCGATGGCACAAGAAGAATACGGAACTTCATATACAAATGGAGTTGCAATTCATAAAGATTTCGCTGTTTTTGTTCCCCATGGAGAGCCACGTCAGGATCTGTGGCTTTCGTTACATCCTGATAAAACTATGAAGCCCAACTATTATGATGCAATCCTGAATGGAGTGGAGATATTCAAAATAAGTGATGCTAAGGGTAATCTGGCTGGGACAAATCCTATTCCTCCTCCAGTGCAAGATGACATTGACCCGGCTAAGGCTAGGAGTCATCATGCTATGTCGAAGAATCATACAGGAATAATTGCAGGAGGTGTTGCTGGAGGAATTGTTGTAGCACTTGTCATTGGACTATTTGCTTTCATTGTATCCCGTCGTCGCAGCCAAGGAAAGGAGCCTAGTTCAAGTGAAGGGCCATCCGGTTGGCTTCCACTTTCTCTGTACGGCAATTCGCACTCTGCAGCTTCGGCCAAGACCAACACAACAGGAAGTTATGCGTCCTCTCTGCCATCAAACCTTTGTCGTCACTTCTCATTTGCTGAAATCAAGGCTGCTACGAACAACTTTGACGAGGCTTTGCTTCTTGGTGTCGGAGGATTCGGCAAGGTTTACAAAGGTGAAATCGATGGTGGTTCAACCAAAGTAGCAATCAAGCGTGGGAATCCATTGTCTGAGCAAGGAGTGCACGAGTTCCAAACCGAGATTGAAATGCTCTCTAAACTCCGCCACCGCCACCTTGTCTCGCTGATTGGTTATTGTGAAGAAAACACTGAAATGATTCTTGTCTATGATTACATGGCCCATGGAACACTCAGGGAGCATCTATACAAGACACAGAAACCTCCATTGCCATGGAAGCAAAGGCTTGAGATATGCATTGGAGCTGCTCGGGGTTTACACTATCTTCACACTGGTGCCAAACACACTATCATCCACCGTGATGTGAAGACAACAAACATCTTACTTGATGAGAAGTGGGTGGCCAAGGTCTCCGATTTCGGCTTGTCAAAAACCGGCCCAACATTGGATAACACACACGTAAGCACTGTCGTAAAGGGTAGTTTCGGATACTTGGATCCAGAATACTTCAGGAGGCAGCAGCTCACTGACAAATCCGATGTTTACTCGTTTGGGGTGGTTCTCTTCGAGATACTCTGTGCTCGTCCGGCTCTAAACCCGACCCTTGCCAAGGAACAAGTGAGTCTAGCCGAGTGGGCGGCTCACTGCTACAGAAAAGGCAATCTTGACCAGATTGTGGATCCTTACCTCAAGGGCAAGATAGCCTTTGAATGCTTCAAGAAGTTTGCCGAGACTGCGATGAAGTGTGTGGCCGACCAAGGTATCGAGCGGCCGTCCATGGGCGATGTCTTGTGGAACCTCGAGTTTGCTTTGCAGCTGCAAGAAAGTGCCGAGGAGAGTGGCAAGGGCTTCGCTGGAATACTCAACGAGGAGGAGCCGCTATGCGCGGATCCTAAAGGGAAGAAGGACTCTGATGCATTGCCAATGTATGATGGCAATACTGATTCAAGAAGCAGTGGCATGAGCATGAGTATTGGTGGTAGAAGCTTAGCAAGTGAAGACTCTGATGGATTAACACCAAGTGCTGTTTTCTCTCAGATCATGAATCCAAAGGGTCGTTAAGTCCAATTCAAGAAACTGAAATTGAAGTTTAAATTCCACTCACAAAAAACTACTCAAGTTTAGTAGTCTTAATGTGTTGCTTTCTCATCTTTTAATTACACAATGAGTTCAAATTTGAAGGGTTTTTTTTTTCTTTTTTTTCATGTTATTAATTTTCCTAATATTACTACTTTTCCTTTGTACGGTTGTATCTGATTTATTATTTACTAGCGACTCAACAGGCACTAACATGTTCAGCCGCTTTTCTATTGTTTTTAAAAAATTAATTTAATTTTTCTATTAATATATTATTTATTTTTTAAATTTATTAGATAAATATTTTTTTATTTTAATATTGACGTGATCTTATTTATATCATATTTTGTTGAAATTAAAATTACTATAAAACACTTTAAAATGTTAAATTATAAAACCACACAATAAAGAGGTAATTTAAAATCATCATAGTTTAAAGTTCTAAGTAATATATGAGGTGAAATATTCGATAGAGTAAATTTTTATTCTCAACTATTCTAAAATATACAAAAAGTATTTTCAGAATGATAATGCTTCTATTGTATTTCTTTAAAAGTTTTAATGTCGTCTATTAATTTATAATATTTTTAATTTAATTTTTTAAATTTATTATGACAAAATAACAATATGATGAAGTTTTTGTCCGCTAAAATTGCGAAAATATTTTTAAAAATTAGTTTATTCATTGTACTTTATTTTTTTTTGGTGTTTATGTTATATTCCATACATTATTAAATTTTAATTTGATAATTTTTTTATCATTAAGGACTTATTATTTAGTTACTGTAATTTAATTAAGATTTATTTTTCATCACTAAATGATGTTATGTGTATTATGGTTTTTGCCATTAAATAATATTTGTAGTAGCATTTTTTTAGTTTGTACTTAAATTGGTTATTCAATAAAAATTTATCCGGTAACTCATAAAAATATATACAATATTATCTATATTTTTAATTTGAGAATTTTTAGTTTAGTTACCTATTGACTTATAATATTTAATATAGTATTTTGATATTTTTTAAAAAATTAGAACACATTTTGCCATGACCAAATTTTACTATCTATTAAATTTTTAATTGGGTAAAGATTCTATAATAAAAAGGATCCATATAATTTATACAATACATTAATAAATACATGAGATAAAATAAGACATATTTTTGTACTATTTTACAATAGTTGTTATTTTGTGTTTAAGGTAGATCTTTTCTAATTTTACTATTTAATTTTAAAAGATATATGTTGTTACCAAAATTTTATTACAAAGTTATTGTTATTATTAGTCTTATGAATGTATTGCCTATTTAAAATTTATAGTATTTGTTAATTATTTGTTTTATTTTTTTTATTATAGAATTCATAATTTTGTTTAACATTAGGCATTTTATATAGTAGTGCACAATATCAAACTTCTTAATTTATTTAATACAAAAAATATTTTAAATGAATATTATGCGATGAAGATAAAATATTAAAAATATAAGTAGAGTAAGTGAGTACTAACTTCATATTTGCATGGCTTTTAGTATTGTTTGTAACTGGTTCATTATAAGAGATTGATTGAGGCATTGAATTAGTAGCAGTGGTGTATGTCTCGACCTACACTAATAAAAAAAATACAAACTTAATATGTTGTAGATTATCTTAAAAGAATTAAAAATTAGTTCTCAGAAATCAA
The DNA here is from genome assembly GCF_003086295.3 of Arachis hypogaea. Lineage (NCBI taxonomy): Eukaryota > Viridiplantae > Streptophyta > Magnoliopsida > Fabales > Fabaceae > Arachis > Arachis hypogaea. The sequence continues at coordinate 54,140,624 of NC_092036.1, forward strand.
ATCAAATCGCGTAAATTAAGTTAATTAATTTTGTTAATCTTCTATATTAGGATTTAATGTATAGGCAAAATGACTTAAAACCGTTATTACATGTTTTGAATATATAGGGTACTAACCAGTTAGGACATCACCACATCTTTTACTTGAACAACTTCATTATAATGTGATTTTAGACCTATATTTTTTAAGAGCAATACAGATAATAAGCATAATTTGAATTCATAAGATTAAAATTAGTTATCATGATTAAAGTTAACTTTTATGTCGCGTATAAAGGTGATTTTAATTATTTTAAATTTGTTTAATTTTATTCTCAAACGGAGAATATTTTAAAAATAATATTCTTTTATTATATTTTTTTCATTAATTTTTTTCAAAGTTTGAATATCGTCCATTAATTTGTGACATTTTTAAATTTATTTTTTTAATTTATTATGATAAATTAACAATATGATGAGTATTTTGTCCATTAAGATTGCAGAAATATTTTTTAAAAAATAGTTTATTTGTTATACTCTAATTTATCTTTATTTTTTGTGTTTATATTTTAACATTTCACATTAGAAATTTATTATATATTTAATATTATTAAATTAATATATTTTTTAATAATAAATAATATTACGTGTTTCATGATTATTATTATTATTGGCTGATATAGTAGCATTTTTTTATAATTGATATCTAAGATAGTTATTCAATAAAAATTGATTCAGTAACTCATATAAATATGTAAAGCGTTATCTATGTTTTTAATTTTAGAATTTGAAAATTATTTATCCAATCACTGTTTTTAATATTTAATATAGTATTTAGATTTTTTTTATAAAATTATGACCCATTTTACCGTGATCAAATTTTGGCATTTATTAAATTTTTAAATGAAAAATAATTTTATAATAAGAAGGATTAATTTTTTTTATACCATATATTTAAATACATGAGATGAAATATCAATATTCTTATATTCTTGTTCTATCATTATGTTTGTATTTAAGTCAGAATTCTCCTGGTTTTATTTTAAAATTATAAAAAATATATATTATTACCAAAATTTTAAAATATGAAAATATATAAATTAAAATAAAAACTAAGAAAATTAAATTAAAATATATTAAAAATCATTATGTTACATTAATTTAACACAATATATAAATATTATTTTGATAATAAAATTATTATGTTTGACAACTTTTTATAATTATCTTATAACGTAGTATTTTTGTGTTTAAAATGACTTCATTTATTTTTTTAATATGAGAATGCAAATGCATATTTTTTATTTTTAATATTTTATCCCAAGAATTTACATTAATTTGAAACATAAATATTTTTTTTGTAATAAATTTATAATAAAAGTTTTAGTTAAAGAGTACTCAATACTTCTTTTAATAATTTAGAGCAATAAATTTATTTTCATTTTATAGTTATTACTTTGTAAAATATATTTAATCAATCAAATTTAAAAATACACATGGCAAAAAATAAGCGATATGTTAATTTTTTTTCTCTTTATTCTATTTGTTATTATTAGTTTTATGAGTACATTGTTTATTTTAATTTTTTAATTATTTATATACTATATGATAAAGATGAAATATTAAAAAAATTATTATTTTGTCCACTAAATTTATTTTATGAAATAAATTATATAAGGATATACGAAGTCTAAACAAAATTGGACGCCAAATTCTAGTAACTTTTTGTATTTTTTATTAAGGAGTGCTCTGTTATATATGTAATTTTTTTTAGTTAAATAATAAGCATCAGAAATATATAAATAGTGTATATTAATTTAATTAATTTTGTTATAGAATACCAACCAATTATGTTACTATGACGTCTGTTATTTGGACCAACTCCATTATCATGAGCTTTCAATTCTAGATTTTTCAAAGAGTAGAATACAGATATTAAGCAAAAATTGAATTTATAACTGAAAAAATTAAATTATCATAATACATGTTAAGTTTTATGTTACCTGAAACAAAATGATGATGATGATGATGATGTGTGGCTCTTACCATTTGTCTAATTGTAGTTAATTATGTACTTGACAATAGATTTAGAATAGGAATTATATTAGTTGATATAATATGATTGCTGATTCGTTGAATTTTCCAATTATATTTGTCAGAACATAAGGTTGCAAGAGCACGATTGAAAGTGTAAAACAGATATTTAACTCTCTTGAGTAAAGTACTATTGAAGGCACATAAGTTTTTGTTATTGAAAGTGAATTGGTATTTAAATTGAGTACGTATTAAATTGAGTACGTATTCAAATTTAATACTCTACATAATTAATAGTTTAGATAGTTTAGGAAATTATAAACATAGACTTTAATAATACGTATCAATTAATAAACATAAACTTTGATAATACGTATCAAACAATGCAAACAAAATATTGATAAATTTTAATAAATATAGAATGTATTCATAGATAAATTTTAATACTATAGAATATATTTGAGTAGTAGTGTTCGATTTATAATTATACAAAAAAATACAAACTTTAGATATAAAAATTGAATAAGATAAAGAGTATTTGTTCTTTGATTTTTTTTAAAAATTAAAAATTAGTACTCAAAAATAAAATAAACCGTAAATATAAAATACCAATCACTTGTATTATCATAACGTCTATTATTATTTTTCAAAAGATACCTGTATTTGGCAATAGAATTAGCATAGAAATTGTATCAACTTCCTTGTCAAATTCTCTCACGATGATTTGCAATGTCCCTTTCTTAGTAAATGCATGTCAGAACCAAAAGATAGCAAGATGCAGAAAAAAGGATCGACAATAATGAGGAATATTTGTAAGTGGAGCAGTTATTTAATTTCCTCACGATTGCAGCAGTTATTTAATGGGTTAATAACTTTTTTTAAATTATAAACAAAAATGTATTTTTACTATTTTGTCCATAAATTTAATTTGTAAAATAAATTATTTGAGGGCAAATGGTGTCTATAAAAATTGGACACCAAACTCTGGTATTGGCTTTATATATTGGTATAGTAATTATTCAAACGGTGAATAACTAAAAAAATAGATAGTGACCGTAAAATATAAATATATGATAGGCAGTTAGAGTTCCTGTAAAAAGTCACCATTTGAAAAAAAATTCAAGTGTAACCGTATAATAGATTTATTAAGTGAAGAAATTATCATTTATTTTTTTCAATGTTATATATATTTATTAAAAATATTTTAACTTTTTTTGTGTATTAAATAAAACGTTTAAAAGAATTGTAGAATATTAAAAAAGATATGAAACGTAAAATTCTATTAGATATTAATTAGACCACTATTATTATGAGCATCTGAATAATAGCAATCATATTACTGGAACGACAATAATGTATTTTAAATGATTAATTTTTACGGTGTTTAATTTTTCTTTAGAGATAAATAATTCGTGAATATAAAAATTATATTAAACTGGTAGCATAATAATTATATTAAAAATAGTAAATTTATCAATTTAAATTTATGTAGTGAAGAAATTAATACTTCTGATATATCTATTTTTGATAAGGAAAAGTATAAAAAAATATCGAAAATTTAATTATTTTTGTTATATAGTGAAAAAATTTAGGTTACAATTATATTATTAAACACATATATCTTCTATCTAATATAATTTTTTTATAATGATGCGGTGCGAGAAAATTTTATTTATTCTTATAATAATATTATATAGGTCAATAATGGAAGGTTTATTGAATCAAAATTTATGAAAAAAGAAATTACTATTAATTAAATAAATATACAGGAGTTCTATCCATATTTATTACCATTTAGTCTATTACTTGAATCAGTTTTGTTTTTATTATGAGTATCTAAATATTTAAAAAATTTATTATTAACATGAAAATAATGTATGTTGACAATTTAAGAGTACATTCGATAGATAAATTACAAATAAATAGTACTAAGAGTATATTAACATAGAGATATTGTAGAAATAATTCAAATTAAATGACAAATTAAATTGTAGAATTAAAATTTAAAAAATACCAGAATTATCTACTAAAATTTAATAATAAATATATTATTAAACATTGAACATATATATTTTTTTTATAATAATACAATTATAAAAATTGTTTGGCAGTATAATATTATATTAAAAAATTATTAAACTATTTAATAATTGAGATTATAATTATATAAAGTACATTAAGACAATATAATAATATCTATAATAATATTATTTAGGCCAATAATAAAAGATTTATGGAATCAAAATTTAAGAAAAAATAAATAATTATTAATTAAATAGATATATGTATAAATATATAGGATTCCTTCCCATATTTGGACTGTTTGGGAACGACAATAATATATTTTAAATGATTATATTTTACAGTGTATAATTTTTCTTTAGAGATAAATAATTCGTGAATATAAAAATTATATTAAACTGGTAGCATCTATAACTTATAATATTGAAATAGTAAATTTATCAATTTAAATTTTTGTAGTGAAAAAATAATCACTTCTGATATATTTATTTTTTAGAAGGAAAAGTATAAAAAAAATATTGAAATTATCAACTAATTTTTTTTTGTTATACAGTGAAAAAATTTAAGCTACAATTATAATATTAAACATATATCTAATTTAATTTTTTTATAATGATACGGCGCGAGAAAATTTTAGGACAATAATGGAAGATCTATTGAATCAAAATTTATGAAAAAATAAATTACTATTAATTAAATAAATATACATGAGTCCTATCCATATTTATTACAATTCGATTTATTGTTTCGCTTTTATTATGAGTATCTAAATATTTAAAAAATTTATTCTTAAGATGAAAATAATGTAGGCGGAGAATTTAAAAGTACATTCGGTAGAGTACGGTAACATAGAGAAACTGTAGAAATAATTCAAATTAAATGACAAACTAAATTGTAGAAAAAAAGTTAAAAAAATATACCAGAATTATCTATTAAGTTTTTTTTACAGAATAAAAAAATTTAATAATAAATATATTATTAAACAGTGAATATATATATGTTTTTCTTATAATAATACAGTTATAAAAATTTTATATTTGTATGATATTATATTAAAAAATTATTAAACTATTTAATAATTGAGATTATAATGATGTAAATTACATTTAAGATAATATAATAATATTATTTAGGCCAATAATAAAAGAGTTATTGAATCAAAATTTAAAGAAAAATAAATTATTATTAATTAAATAAATATAAATATAAGATTCCTACCCATATTTGGATCGTTTGGTATATTACTTGAACCAATTCCGGTGTTATTGTGAGTATCTGTATATGTAAAAAATTTATTATTAAGATGAAAATAATGTAATTTGATAATTTAAGGGTACACTCAAGAAATAGATTATACATAATTGGTACGTACTAAGAGTCCAGTAACATAGATATATCGTAAAAAATAATTCATATTAAATAATAAACTAACAATATAAATTTATTACTGAGAAGTATAATTTAGAGTACCTGATATAGAGTATTGTTGAGGAGGTATATTTGTGATATCTTGGTGTTGCCATGTTAGTTGGTCCACTTGATGTATCGATTTGTTTTCCTCGTCTAATACTCTCTCGGTAACTGGCACGCCTTCTGGCAAGGTGTTGCTGCCTCTGTTCTTCACTCATATTTTGTCTTCGTTGTCTGGCATAGTCTTGCCAAGTTCGTCGACCACTCCCACGCGAATCTTCCATTGGTATGTTGTTAACTATAATTAATCAAAGAAACATATAAAAACAATTATACACTTTTATTTAATGACAAAAAATAAATTACAGAAGATTTTACATTATATTTAGGCGAAGTGAGAAGAATGCAGGAGAAGACAGAGGAAAAATGAAAGAAATTTTTTCTATTACGAAGAGATATGGAGTAACCAGTGAAGTGAGAGAGATTAAGAGAAAAAATTGGGAATAATACAATTGACGGAGTAATTGATGTGAGAGGAATTAACTGATGCAGTAGTGGAGAATTAAGTAGTAGAATTTTGTAACTGATGCAGTAACGTGATGTGAGAAAAATTAACGTGGAGAAGTTATATTGAAGTGAAGGTGGATGGAAATGAAATAGCAGAATGCTGTAACTGGAGGTAGGTTATTAAAAAGGATAAAAATAAAAAGAAAAATTGGACACCAAAAATGGATTTTCTCATTATATATTGTTATAGATTATTATTATATGTTTATGTAAGTTGTAATGCTGCTACTACATCAAAGATTAACCAGCAAACATGTTGTAACGAGGTTGTTATTATCAATAACTTTTAGATCCTCTTGAAGACAATTAGTGTCGCAATAGCAAAATTATTTGATTTTTGCCATCATTATCTCAAGTGTTTTAAATATTTTTAACCATTACATCAAAAGTTATATATTTGCTATAACATTTTTAGATTAAAATGTATTGTCACATTGTCTAATTTGTTATATGTATTTGTAAAACTATCCTATTCATACAAATACAAATTAGCTGAAGTATGTGCGAATTCATAGTGTATGACAATTAAATTTTATATTATAAATTAAATTTTAAAAGTGATTTTATATTAAATAAAATACAATATTGGAAATAGGAGGATGAGCACGCAAGTGGAGAACGTATGTAAGAGTTAGATAGGAGGAATTATTATTATTATTATTTTCAAAATTTTCCAGCTTATCTTTTGCATGGCACCATATGTCATATGTGGCTAGTGTTAGGTGGACAGCTGTATTGTGGTGTACAAATACTCAAAAAGAAGGGATCAAATTTTATGATTACAGAAGTGTTTGGATTAGCGTTTTGACTATGAAAAATATGTTAAAATTTGTTGAACGTTTGAATATTTTGTTTGGTTTTTTTTTTTTAATTTCAGAACATAGATGTGATTCTCAATTTTTATGAGGAGCTAAAAATTATAGTTTATGCGTTATGTTAACTTTTTATGTTTATCTATTTTATTAATTTTATTTTTTATTTTTTAAAGAGGTACAAATAATAATTCATCTTTAAAATTATTAATTTCACTAAAAAAGATAAATTAAATAAAAAATTAAATAATCAAAGAGGCACAAATATGGATTTTATTTTTTTTAGTTTTGTAAAATTTGACATGGTAATTTTTAGGGTAATTTACCTAAATAAAATGGTTGGGAGAAATCTTTACTCAAATGCAACAATTGTAATTCTTTTATTTGTGTATCCTGATTCTTTATTATGTAAACCGGGTAAGTTATCACGTTTTACTTTTTACACATAAATCGTGGCAGGTAAACACGGTTTATGAAATGACCAAGATGAGCATAAACCGTGGTAACTAAGCACGGTTTATAAAGAGAGAACTTTGATCATAAAACTTTGTTATTTCCCACGGTTTATGAAGAGATATGTAAATGCAAAAATCTTTGTTACTTGCCACGGTTTATGAAGAGAAAAATTCTATATATATGAGTGAGATTCAAGCTATTGAAGAGAAATATTCTTACAGTGGCAAGTGAGGAAGAGAGTTTTCTAAATAATAAAGGCAAATCACACTATTAAACCAGAATGGAGAAGAAATTACATGATTCAACCAAAACAAAAAATGTAACATGGATCAACTAGAAGCGTGTTTTTATGTAATTCGAATCAAACTAATTCGAATTACAAACCAACAGTAATTCAAAGTGATCAATTCAATCTACCTAATTCAAATTATGCATGCAGGTTGACTCAGGTCATTCGAATTACACTCATTCAAATTATAAGAGATGCAATTCGAATTACACTAAAAAAATAAAATTATCTAGAATATTGGACCAACTCAATGTTAATTAGATTTTTTATTTCTATTATAAAATATAAAAAAAATTAATTCTAAAAAAATCATGTTATCTTTTAAGATTTAATTTTTTTATTGTGATTTCATAAAGTATGCACAAAATTCACCTATCACAATAACTAAACTTATTTATTTACGTAAAATTTGTTTATCGACTCAGCAAACTTGTTTAGGTTTTAATATGATTTAAATTGTATTAGTATATTTTTATTTTTAATCAATTTAATTTTATTTAAATAATTAAATTTTTAAATTATAAAATTTGTATTAATTTGTAATTTAAAATTTAAATAGATATAATTTAAATTAATGATTTATAAAATTAATATAAGTAAGTTTATTTAAAATTTTAAATTTTAATATTTTAAATAAACATACTCTTATTATTTTAAAATTTTTTAAATTTAAATAAACGTACTCATGTTATTTTAAATAAGTATATTTTTTAAAATTTTAAATAAACTTACTTATTTAAAATAATATGAGTACGTTTATTTAAATTTAAAAAGCGGTTTATGTGTAAAAAGTAAAACGTGGTAATTTACCACGGTTTACATAATAATAAATGAAGACACGCAAATAAAGAAATTGCAATTGTTAAATTTGAGTAAAGATTTCTCCCAACCATTTTATTTAAGTAAATTATCCTAATTCTTATATATTGTTTATTATTATAATTCTTTTAAAATATGAATGATTGATCTTATTTAAAAAGAATAAATTAAATAAAAATTTAACTATAAGTAATAATAAAATTATAATCAGTAAAAAATTATAATTCAAAATAATATTAAAAATAAGAATACTAAAAGTAGTAAAAGAATATGATGCAAAAAAAGAGTATTTAAAAAAATGTAAAACTAACATTCTTATATATATACTTAAAAATGATAAAATAATACAAACAAGTTATTTTTTAATCATAATATAAATTATTGATCCTATTAGATAGAACAAATGAAACAAAAAAATAACCATAAATAATAATCGTAACAACTGTCCTTCACCTTTTTTAAATAATTCAAGTTTTGAAATTTAAAAACCAATTAGAAGATAAGTTTAGAATTTTAAATTACAGATAGAATCTAACAACCGCCTTTCTTTTGAATTTAAAATACCTCAATCATACATACCACAAATAGTATATAAATAGGGTACACTCATAGATAGAAGATCATCTTTCTCAAACACTAATTCTTCTCCTTCTCTTTCTCCAAAAATATTCTATGTGCAAACATAAGGGTCAACCTCATAGTCAATAAAGGGACGTTGAAAAAAAAAGTAAAAAATTATGTTTTATTACTTTTATGCTTGACATGCGTTATGTTCTGTTTTATTATTTATCATCTGTATTGCTGCTATATGATGCTATCATGATTATGTGTCTATGGCATTATTCCTTCTTTTCCTTTTTTTTTTGCACGTATGCATTATGATCATCGCCAAAGTTTTTTCCACACGTAAACCCATTGTTGTTTAAAACCTTTTTATCAAGAGTGCATGCTGAAGGATTACCACGTATTCATAACACGCAGTGAAAGAAAAGAAAGTAATTTTTAAGATCTATTTTATGCTTAAACTTTATTCTAATAATATATAGATAAGATCTAAATACCTTTGGACGCTTTAGTAAAAATTTTATTTTTCTATTGTACGAAGACTCTATATGTATCCACATTGAGACCAACTTTTGTTGTCAACGCCTTGATCAATGGACATCTGAACCTCTTCGCAACTCTTTGCATACTATAAAATTCTTCTCCAAGCATTAGACACACATACAGTCATGTGTGTAGAGAGATAAAGGAATAAAATACTTGTGTGTTGTTCATGTTATGCCTCTACTCTTAGCATACATATATATAATATGAGATTTGTTATTGATTTTAAATTTAAATCTCAATTCAAATTTAAATCATATCTTTTTATTTTAAACTTTAATTTTTTAAATTTATGAATTAGATCATAACTCAATTTAAAACAAAATCAGTTAGGATTTCATCCAAATTTAGAATTCAAATTTAGAAATAAAATAACTAATTATTCTCAAATCTCATTTAATATTCTCAATTATCATATTATTATTATATTTTTGGTGCTATCAAAGAATATAACAATATTTCATTTGAATTAATATAATTATTTATTTGATTAAATCAAAATAATAATTAAATAATTCTACAACAAAGATTAGAACACTCGTTAGTTTGTGACCCCATAGGTTCAAATACTAAGCGGGTAGTAAATTAGTCATACTAAATTTACTAATCAAGGTTAGCGTCTAGCAACTCCTCAACGACCTGATAGTATGAAGTAATATATTTTTACTAAGAACCAAGAAGAACAAAGTATAATTCCTTCCATCTTTCCAGCTCTTGGTTAAATCCTTAGAGTATGGTTTAGTTGTCAAACTCTAACTTGTTACTATTATTATAATGAACGGTGAATGACTTAAGAAACTCATTTCTTCATTCATTCGATCCTCTTGGCCAATGTTTTATTTATGTCAGTCATTATAATAATAGAACTCAAACTCTTGTCAAACTCTTTACCAAGAGTTGATGGATTCTTTATTGACTAATCGTTAATTCTATAAGTATTTAAATTATACCCAATGTCCATTCAACTAGCACCCTAAGGTATTAGGTATCTGGAATCAAAGTATAATAAATACATTATTAATTACAATGATAGTTGCAAGTCAAAGAAACTTTATTAATATGTTCATTTTAAGAATATCCTATTAATAAATATGTGGTAATTATAACTATTAGGAATTCTCAAAGTGAGTCAGTTCAATAGTCATGTTTCTATATGCACCATTTCTATATATATATATATATATATATATATATATATATATATATATATATATATATATATATATATATAATTTAATAAATGAGATCTATTAATCTTCATCCAATGAAGACCATATATATATATATATATATATATATATATATATATATATATATATATATATATTTCCGGATTATAATATCATTTTTAATAATCTTATGACCAAGAACGATTTATATTAAATTATAAAAAATTTATCTCTCAATATTATGATCTCTATCACAATGATAAATTCCTAAATTTAATCAAAGACCGTTAATATTTTAATATAATAACAATAACAAATTATTTGTCACATAATTAATTAGATTGTGATCATACTATTTATTCCTATGCACATGCATGTTTGTATAGTTTTGTGATGGATGCTATTCCTATAATTGTACTACTTTACAAGCCATTTAAGTTAAGAGTACATGCCTTTTTATAAACTTTGTTTACTTATTTAATATGCCCTATTTTCATTATGTGTATTAAAAATATGATCCTTTAATTTCTGTCATTATGTGATTACTATTCTTTTAAGTCAAGAGTACATGCCTTTTTATAAATTTTGTTTGATTATTTAATATGTCCTATTTTCATTATGTGCATTAATATGATTCTTTAATTTATGCCATTATGTTTTTTATTATATGCATTAATATGATCATTTAATTTATGCCATTATGTTATTAATATCCCTTCAGGTCAAGAGTACATGTCTTTTTATAAACTTTGTTTGAATATTAAAGATGCCATATTTTCATTACGTGCATTAATATGATCCTTTAATTTATGCCATTATATTATTAATATCCCTTTAATTAGAGAGTACATGCCTATCATGTGCGATATAACTATGATATCATTATTTCACATTCTCCTTTTATCATTACATGTGTCTATCTTCATACATGATTTTCTTCTTATGTATGCCTAAACAATCCTATTTGTAAATTGAATTGAGGAAATGATCTTTCGATAAGGAAATGTGACCCCCCAAAGACAAGATATCAATATGATCTTTCGGTAAGAAAAGGTGATCGATCGAGATGATCTTTCGGTAAAGGAAGGTGATTACCAAAATATTTGGGATAAGAACCTTCAGTAAGGGAAAGGGACTCTCACCTTTTATACTGGTTTGAACTCAATACTTTTCATAAAAGTTACATGTTAAGAAAAGAAAAAATATAAAGGAAAAGTTTGCTTGTGTCATTAATTCCAAAATTGCATCCGATTTAAGTTATGATTATGTTGAGTGTCTATGAGCTGTTATTCCTCTGTTTACCTTATCTATGTTAAATTATGTTATTATCTTCTTTTATATATGCATACCATGCCATATTTTTAAAATTCCAAATGTGGGTTGGAAATAGATATGGAGGTGTTACATAGCACTCCTATTGAGATCTTTTAAGTTCTCACCCCTTCTTTTTCCCATACTATCTCCAGAGGAGCATGACATAGCGGATAGAGATGACGCAGCACCCAAAGGGTGACCTCTGAGTATGATACCTCAAAGCACGCGTGGGTAGTTACGACCACTGCTACTGTGCTCGAGACTATTTACCTAGCTCAAGGTTCCGTAGAAGAAAATCTCCAACTGCCTACCATAACCTTCCTAGATACGAACGCTCTAGTACCCAAGAAACGGTCACCCGAAGTGGTCTATCTCGAATCAGATTCTAAGATAGAGGAAGAAGAGTCCAGCAGCCCTAGTCAGGAGGAGGATTCAATAAAGGAAGACCCAGAGAGGAAATTACCCTTTCGTGGAAGCCCAAAGGTAGAATACGTGACATATTCTCCCGTTTCAGCACCCCGTCAAGTCTTAGTTCACCCCATACAACAGAACCGGATCTTCACCCGTGGAAAAGTTTGGGAGAGGAATGCTGGTACTTCGATTCATAGAGGACTGAAGGGTTCCAACGAAGGACGGAATATAACATAAGGATGGGAGTTTCTTTAACGAATTTAGTTAGGACACGTTGGATTTTTTTCGTCATAGTTATTTTTGTTTAGCTTATCTCTTTTAGGAACTGTACTCTTGGGGACCTTGTTATTCTGCCTTTCTTTATTTATTTGCTCGAACCTACTTATGTGTGTTCAGTTTCATCTTTTAATCATTATTGATTTTACCCAGATCTTCATGCATATTCTTTTTTTTCTTGCATAACACTTGAGGATAAGTTACTTCCCGAAAGAGTGACACCCTATCCAAAGGCCTTCAGGGATAGGACTTGGCTTAGGATGTTACACTATTGGTATAAAAGCAAAGTCGATCCTAGGACCCTAATATAGGGAGTATGACTAATAAGATTTTTTTCTATGGCTATCCACAAATAGGACAATTATGGCAAGCCATGGATGCCTACGTGGCTTAAGCTCGAACTCCTCAAATCTAGAAAAATACATGAAAAATATGGCAAGGACAATGAAAGAGCAAATCGAAGTCACCACTCTGATGGCCCAAAAATTATCCAATACAAATAGGGATTTCGGAACTCACCAACTGGATCTAGGACAAGTCCGTACAACCTTTGCTGACTTCAAGAAAATTGGTGTAAAAATGTGGAGTCCTTGACCTCAATGTGATAGAAGAATGACTGACAGAAATGGAAAAAGTATTTACAATTTTTTTATACACCAAGGTGTAAAAAGTGAGCTATGCTACCTTTATGCTCAAAGCTGATGCCGAATTCTGGTGGGACAGAGCAAAATGGTTGTTGGAGGATGCTACGACAGATATCAGCTGGGCCACCTTTAAAGAAGTTTCCTACAAGAAATACTTTTTCCTCTCTGTTCGAGAGTCTAAGAAGATGGAGTTTCTGCAACTGAGACAAGATAGGATGAGTATTGCAGAGTACACGGAAAAATTTGAGAGACTTTGCAAGTTTTTTGCCATGTACAAGGCTAATCCGAATGAAAAGTGAAAATGAATGAAGTATCAAGGAGGGCTCAAAGCAGAGGTCCTAACCGCAATTTCGGGAGTTTTCCTCCCTTGTTAGCAAGTGCCAAGTGATCGAAGAGTACACCAAGAAAGTAGAATCAGAAAGAAGCAAAGATTTTAAGAAAAGGCGGTTGGACCAAGGATCTTCTCAACAACTACTACGAAAGAAGGCCTTTCTTGGAAGACCTACAGAGGGGCAAACCCAAAAAGGCATGAACCACCTGAAAACTTCCACCGATGCCTCACAAAAGACTATCGAGCTTAAGGAGTGTGCTTTGTGTGAGAAGCAACACAGGGGTAGGTGCTTCGCTGGGCAAAATATCTGCTTCTGGTGCTTCCAACCAGGGCATTTTGCAAGGGAATGCCCGGCAGTTCCCCCACCCCCGCCGACTTACCACAGCGTCAAGGATGAGTCTTTGCTCTCAACAGCGAGGAAGCCCACGAGTCAGAAGATTGAATCAAAGGTAAGTGCAATATTAATAGGGTCCTTTTAAGTATTCCATATAATACCGGTGCTTCTAATTCATTCATATCTCTCTGCTACTAGCAGGATTAGCTTATCCATGTCCAAATTACCATGCATCATACTAATGACCCTTATCGACCAATTTAGGACGTGGAGTTTGGGGACAAATTCTTTTCTTACGGGGGTGGTAATGTAACAACCACCCTTAACCCTTTCTAAAAAATTTAATTTTTGTAATTTAAAAATCAGTTAGTGAATAAGCTTAGAATTTTAAATTACGGATAGGAATCTAACATCCGCCTTTCTTTTGAATTTAAAATACCCCAAACCACACTTACCACCAAAAGTATATAAATAGGGGTACACTGATAGGTAAAAGATCACCCCTCTCAAACACTAATTCTCCCCCTTCTCATTTTACAAAAATATTCTATGTGCAAACACAAGGGTCAACCTCATAGTCAATAAAGAGGCGTTAGAAGAAAAAGTAAGGAATATGTTTTATTACTTTTATGCTTGGCATGTGTTATATTCTATTTTATTATTTATCATCTATATTTTTGTTATATGATGCTCTTATACTGTTACCATAATTATGTGTCTATGGCATTATTCCTCATTTTCTTTTTTCCTTATACGCATGCATTATGTTCATCATCAAAGTTTCTCGCACACGCAAACCCATCATTGTTTAAAACCTTTTGATCAAGAGTACTGACGGAGAAAAATTATCGGTAAAGAATTTCACAAAAATATTGCATTGCAAGTATAGTTCTGAACCAACAAATTATCCTCAGTCAATGTTTAGATTGTTTGTCACAAATACAAACCCAATAAAATTAATCGAAGTATTTAAATCTCGGGTCATCTCTCAAAAAATTGTAGGGAAGTGTACTTACTATTGGTTATGGGAAAATATATTTTTGGGGTTTTTGAAATAAGAGATAAGAAAGTAAAAATGGCAAGAAAATTAAGTAATAACTATGAAAGCTCTTAGCAAGGAAAGAGAATTAGAAGTCCTATCCTTATTATCATTGTCAATTGTGATGGTAAATGTGAATTGCCTTCACTTAGTTAACCTCTAACCAATGGAGGAAGGTCAAGTGCATACAATCAACTTGAATTCACAAGCCTTAGTCAACTCATAGTGAGAGACTAGCTTTGGTGAAGTTCAAGTTAACCGGCAATCTTCAATCACCAATCAACAGAAGACTTTTGATAACTCAAGAGTCTCTAAATAATCAATCCAAGTCAAGAACATAAAAATCTAAATTAAAATCCACCCAAGTATTTTATCAAACACTTGGAAAGCACAGAAAAGTAATAAGAGAATGTAAAATCTAAGACTAACAATTGCAAGGAATCAATAACAACAATTAACCAAGAAGCAACAAACATAAAATACCTCAAATTGCATTAAAAAGGAAATTAAATCTAACAATAAGGGTTCATAAACTAAATTGGAAAAATAAAGAAATCAACAAGAGAAGTAGATGAATTAAAGTACTAGAACAAATAAAAGTAGAAGAAAGCTAAATTAAAACAAGGTAGAAATCTGAATTTTGAGAAGAACTAAAACTAAAAGAAATCCTAAAACCTAGAGAGAGGAGAGAGCCTCTCTCCTTAGAAAAATACATCTCTAACCTAAAATTATGTGAATGAAAGTTAGTTCCCCTTTCAGCTCCACTCTGTAGCCTCTAATCTAGATTTTCGGGCTTGAAACTAGGTCAAAAGCAGCCCATAAATTGCTCCAGCATTTTCTGTAAATTGCAGCACGTGACACTCTGTCACGCGTACACGTCGCTAGACTTTTCACTGGCCATGCGTAGGCGTCAGCCACGCGTGCACGTCATTTGGACATTGACTCAATCACGCGTAGTCGTGTACGCGTCATTGACGTTAGGATTTTTGCTAGTAAAGAATTTTACAAAAATAGTCACGTTGTAGATATAGATTCTAAACCAACAGAAATCCCTTCGTGCAAACATTTTGGTTGTCACAAGTAACAAACCCCTTTGAAATTGATAACCGAGTATTCAAACTTCGGGTCGTCTTCTCAAGGAATTGCAGGGAGGTATGTTCTTATTATTGGCTATGAAAAAGGTAAAACTGGGGGTTTGGAATTAAGGAAGAAGTATGACAAGTAATTTGAATGACAATTAAAATAAATAAATACTGTAAAGTAAACCCTTTGGCAAGGTACAAGAAATTGGAAGTCCAGACTTAGTTATTCTTATCAATAATAATGAAAGTTGAATCTTAATTCCACTTAGTTAACCTTTGCTAAAGCAAAGGAAAGTCAAGGGACTAATTAGTTTGACCTTCGAATCCTATTTATTTCCTAAGAAAAGGTTGGGATTATTGAAGTTCAATTCAATTAGCAAAGATAACAGTTATCAATTATGTTGAGCTAAGATAACTCCTGAGTTACTGATTTCTTAACCAAGACCAAAAAGGGAAAAGTAAATTAATTCTACTGGAATGAAAATAAATTGAATAAAACCAAAGCATCCATAACATATAAATCTGAAATACCTCAAATCATATTAAATAAAAATGTCAATTCTAACATGGACAATATCATCAGCCAATTGGGCAACATCAATCAAACACAAATAAAAATATCATAGTAAATACAAGTAGAAGAGAAACATAAATTATTGAACCTGATGAAGATGAAATAATCCTGAAGTGATTAAAAGAAATCCTAAATCCTTTAAGAGGAATCCTAATCCTAATCCTAAGAGAGAGGAGAGAACCTCTCTCTCTAAAAACTACATCTAAAACTAAAATTATGAATTATGAAAGCCTGATTATGAATGGATGTATTCCCCCACTTTATAGCCTCTAATCTGTGTTCTCTGGGCCAAAAACTGAGTCAAAAACAGCCCAGAAGTCACTTCCAGCGCTTTCTGGTCAGTACAGGTCGCGGCCAAGTGACGCGGAGGCGTCATCCACGCGTCCGCGCGGATTGCAGTTCGCAGATGCGACGCAGGCGCGTCATTCACGCGTTCGCGTCACCTAAATTTGGGGCAGCTATGACAAATTATATATCAAATCGAAGCTCCGGACGTTAGCTTTCCAACGCAACTAGAACCGCATCGTTTGGACATCTGTAGCTAAAGTTATAGCCGTTTTAGTGCGAAGAGGTCAGGCTGGACAGCTTAACAACTTCTTCAACTTCTTGTATTCCTTCCACTTTTGCTTGCTTCCTTTCCATCCTCCAAGCCATTCCTGCCCTATAATATCTGAAAACACTTAACACACATATTAAGGCATCTAATGGTCATAAGAGAGGATCAATATTAAGCAAACATAAGATCAAAGAAGCATGTTTTCTATCATAGCATAAAATTAGGAAGGAAAATATAAAACCATGCAAATAGTATGAATAAGTGGGTAAAGAGTTGATAAAATCCACTCAATTAAGCACAAGATAAACCATAAAATAGTGGTTTATCAATCATCCACGCGTGCGCGTCGCTACCAGATTCTCAAAACCTCCATTTCTTGTGTTCCTTCCACTTTTGTATGCTTCTTTTCCATCCTCTAAGTCATTCCTGCCCTATAAACCCTGAAAACACTTAGAAAGCATGTCATAACATCGAATGGTAATAAGAGAGATTTAAAATTGGTAAATTTAAGGCCAAAGAAGTATGTTTTCAATCATAGCACAAAATTAGGAAGGAAAATGTAAAACATGCAAATTATATGAATAAGTGTGAGAATAATGGATAAAATCCACTCAATTTAATACAAAATAAACCTTAAAATAGCAGTTTATCAATCTCCTCACACTTAAACATTAGCATGTCCTCATGCTAAGCTCAAGAGAAGCTATAAAGGAGTGAAGAGGGATGGTAGGACTTATTAAATGCAACCTATATATCTGAATGCGACTACATGCAAAATGCTTTTACCTACTTGGTTAAAAGTAAATCAAATTCTCCAAGAATAAATATGAACTGGATTTTACTAATTCAAATCATAAAATGAAGTACAAGTAGACTTTCAAGAAGAAAGCTCGTGAAAGTCGGGAACAAAGAATCGAGCATCGAACCCTAACTAGAAGTGTATACACTTTGATCACTCTAGTGTTTAAGGTTCGATTCTCTCAATTCTCTACTAATCTTGCTTTCTAAGACTTGCTTTTCTTCTACCAATCAACAAAAATTTAATGCGCAAATACACATATCAAGAGGTCTTTTCAGGGGTTGTAATGGGGTTAGAGTTAAGGTAGGATTGTGTTTGGTCAAGTGGACAAAAATCTGAATCCTTGATTAACCCAAACTTCCCACCTAACTTAAGACAATCCATGTAATCACAATACGAAATCTAACTACCCATTAACTATATTTACCACATATTCATGCATCCCAATTTTGAGTACTGTACATATGCATTGCTATCACCATTTACTTTGGAGAATTTTATCCCCTTTTATTATTTGCTCTTCTTCTTTTCTTTTTTTTCTTCTTTTTTTTCTTTTCTTTTTCTTTTTCTTTTCTTTTGTTTTTCTCAATGCATATTATTAAGATATTGAATGTAAAAATATGTGCTTAACTATCTTTTTCACAAATTCACCAAAAATATATAATACCTAATTCTCAAACCAAATGTTTCCAAACCCAACTTCCGCACACTTGAATCATGAACACTTTCACTAGTCTAAGTTAACCAAGGATTCAAATTTAGGACATTATTATTTTCTGCTTAGAGTTAGTGATGAGCTAAAATAAAGAATAAATGGGTAAAATAGGCTCAAAATTGGTTTGCAAGGGATAATGAAAGGGTAAGGCCATGTGGGTATGTAAGCTTAGTGAAATAAGGGCCTCAATCACATAAGTGCATGCATACATCAAATAATGGAAATATAGAATCAAGCAAGACAAAGATCACAATTTTTTTGAGAGAACAACACACACCAAAACGGAATATTGGTTGATAAAATGCAACCAATCAAATAGGCTCAAAATCTCACTGGCTTTGTTTGTTCGAACTCTAAAAGCATGTTCCAAATTAAATTTCTTCAAACAAGTTCAACAAAAAATTTAATTCAAATTAGTGAAATGCTATAAAATAGTTTCTTGGAAAAGAATTCATCACCTCAACCAAGTAGTACATACATGTAAGCAACTAACTGCACATGCAATCTGTTATGCAATGCAACAACTAACTAACAAAGAAGATTAAGAATTGGTGTTGAAAAGAAAGTAGTTACCCACGGAAGTCGGTATCGACCTCCCCACACTTAAAGAATGCACCGTCCTTGGTGCATGCAAAGATGTGCAAGTGGACGGGTGGCTACAACTGATGAGCTTTCTTCAAAAGATTATGCAGATGGACTGGTTAGTCACCCCATTTACAAGCTTCTATTTCTCCTTTTTGATGGCCATCCTGAAAGAAGAGAAAAAGAAAGAAGAATAACCCATAAACAAATATATGCAAACAAATAAAATATGGGTGGGCTAATGCCAAATAATAATGAGGTTCTCAACTACATGGTAGCTACAATATGTATGTGAGAAAGCAATAGAAGCAAAGGGCATGTCAACTAAATAGCAAACAAGTTAAGAAGCACCCAAAACAAGGCAAGAAATATGCAACAGTTGAGTACAAACATTCAACACCAATAGTATAATATCAAACTTAGAAAAGAAAATAAGAACAAGCAACAAAGTAAAAATGCAATAAATAAAAGTATGCAACTACAATAAATGAGGGAGAATAAAGATGAGAAGTGAAAGAAATAAAGAAGGAGAAAGTAAGAAAGGAGGAAGAAAGAAGGAGAAAGGAGAGAAGAAAGGAGAAAGAAATGGGGGAAGAGAAACGACGCGTAAGTGTCGCCCACGCATACGTGTGGGTTGCAGAATGAGGATGTGACGCGTACGCGTTGATCACGCGTACGCATGGGTGTGAATTGTGCTCCTCGCACAACACTCAGACAGTTCCCGCGCAACTCTTGGGTTATAGTACTGGACCATCAAATTTTTGCAACGGCGCTGCACGTGGATGGCAAAAAATGCAAATGATGCGTACGCGTGGGTTGGGTTGTGCCTCTAGCATCCTACCCGCACGGTTCCAGCACAACTCTCGGGTTTTTATACCAGAGAGAAAAATTCGATATGACGCGTGCGCGTCGGCCACGCGCACGCGTGAGCTTCCTTTTTTTTTTTGTTTTTTTAAGAAACTAGCAAGCTATCAAAGTAATGCCAAACATTATTAAACAAGTAAAACCACAACCTAAACTAAATAAATCCAACTAAAATTGAAAATTCAACCTATTACTAATATAAATAAAAGATAAAATACGAAGAGTTTACCATGGTGGGGTGTCTCACACCTAGCACTTTTAGTTAAAGTCCTTAAGTTGGACATTTGGTGAGCTCCTCGTTATAGTGGCTTGTGCTTGAACTCATCTTAAAACTTCCACTAACATTCAGACTTCCAATAAGCTCCAAAGTTCAAAAGCAATAGCTCCAAGCTTTGATGAAGTTCCACACAAGCTAAGCGCTCCCAAAATTGATCCTTTTGAATGCCAGGATCCCAAATCTTGTTTTTACACCCGTCTTTAAGTGGATCATCATTTTTCCAATCGAGCGGCAAGCAATCCAAATTCTTACTGGGGCATCCAAACAATTTTCTAGACCCAATCAATTGAGAACTATACCAACCATTGCACTTAGACCTTGAACATCCAACCATAACAAACCTAGGATTGTATTGATGGTGCACAGAATTGTGATCACACGTTTCACAACTCTGGTACAACTAACCAGCAAGTGCACTGGGTTGTCCAAGTAATAAAACCTTACGCGAGTAAGGGTCGATCCCACGGAGATTTCCGGCTTGAAGTAAGCTATGGTCATCCTGTAAATCTTAGTCAGGCGGATTCAATTGATTATGAGTTTTGATAATTGAAAGATAAATAAAACGTAAATTAAAATAAAGATACTTATGTAATTCATTGGTGGAAATTTCAGATAAGCGTTTGAAGATGCTTTGTTGCTTCAGAACCTTTGCTTTCCTATTGTCTTCATCCAATCATGCGTGCTCCCTTCCATGGAAAGCTGTATGTTAGTGTATCACCGTTGTCAATGGCTACCATCCGTCCTCTCAGTGAAAATGGTCAAGGTACGGTTTCTGTACGGCTAATCAACTGTCGGATCTCTCATCTCGGATGAAAAATACCAGGCACAGCTACCGCACGGCTAATCATCTGTCGGTTCTCACTTGTGTTGGAATAGGATCTCTCTATCCTTTTGCACACTGTCACTGCACCCAACATTCATGATTTTGAAGCTCGTCACAGTCATCCCGTACCAGAACCTACTCGGAACACCACAAACAAGGTTTAGACTTTCCGAATCTCGGGAATGTTGCCAATTGGTTCTAGCATCTACTATGAAGGTTCTAATCTCACGGATTCAAATGGTCTGTTGTCAGGAGATGCAAGTCAAATCTGTGGATCAGAGACCCAAGAGACTATACTCTGGCTGTCGTCCAATGACTACGTTGAACATTATGTAGACCGCTTGTGGTTGTCAGGCACGCGGATCTTGGCTAAGCGAGTAACGAAGATAGTGGGTGATTGTCATGGGTCACTCCTTCATTCTGACTTAACTGAATTAAGTACGAGAGTATATCTTGGAGAAGAAGTAAGCATGAATTGAAAGAGAAACAGTAGTACTTGCATTAATTCATGAAGAACAGCAGAGGTCTGCACCTTAATCTACAAGGTGTATAAACTCCACCGTTGAAAAATACATAAGAGAAAAAAGTCTAGGCATGGCCGAATGGCCAGCCTCCCAAATGTGAAAAATGGCATAAGTCCGAATACAATAGTAAAAAGTGCTATTTATACTAAACTAGTTACTAAGGATTACAGAAAATAAGTAACTAAGTGCAGATAGTGCAAAAATCTACTTTTGGGGCCCATTTGGTGTGTGCTTGGACTGAGCATTGAGCTTTTACACGTGCATAGGCCTTTTAGAGCTAAACGCCAGCTTGGATGCCAGTTTGGGCGTTTAACTCCAGTTTTAGTGCCAGTTCCGGTGTTTTATGCCAGAAAAGGGTCTCTAGCTGGCGTTGAACGCCAGTTTGGGCCATCAAATCTCTGGCAAAGTGTAAGAACTACATCTAATCAACCGGTTAATTAAGTGATTATATTCCCCTAATTGGATTCCAAAAAGTTAGAGAGATAACTAGAGGATTTAATGGTGATTTTTGGACTCAGTGGGTCTTTTTGAGTCAGAAAATGTGTTTTCTGCAAAAAAAACCGTGAAAAACTGCAAACTGGCAGTTGAACCGGTTGAATCGGTTCAAGTCTGCCCGGTACCGCACGAAAAAAGTAAAAACCGTCAAAAACCATAGAAAAATATTAGAAGTTCAAAACCGGGCGTTAATTTTAAAGGTTTGGCGCGAAGTTGGACTAAACGGGCTAAAAACACTAACGGGTTGGACCGGACCCAAATTGGGCCCAAGCCCAACATATAAATAGAGTCATTAATGACTCACTTCAGCCACAACACACTAATCAAACACACGCAATCAGAAATAGAAAAGGGATAAGGGGAAGAAGAAAACATTATTCACCCATCTCTTCTCTTCGCGATATCTCGAGTTACGGTGCTCCAATTTGCGTGTCGTCAGCGGCTACGCGTTCCTTGTGAAGCGCTTTACAAAACCCATACAAGAAACTTTAGAGGTAACCACAAAATCTTTCCCGTTTCTCTCTTGAAAATTTTGGGTATATAGGGTTTTTGGTTAAATGAGTTTTTGTGATTTTGGATGTTTAGGTTCACTTTAATCCTTGCTCAGCATTGGGTTTTGACATCCAAATCTGTGGGAGAAGGTAAAAGCCACTAAACCCTTGTGAATTTATGTTTAATTGGAACCCTAGGTTGATTTGAGGTGATTTATATGTATCTAGTTTGATTATTGTGGCTTTGGGAGCTCTTGGAACCTATTTGTGCTTATTGAAGTGGAATTGAAAGCTTGGTTTGTGGTTGGAAGCTTGGTTGTGCTAAGTTGGAAATTGGGTGCATAAACGGAATCGGCCAAGGTATGGTTTCGATTTTCTCTATGTAGTATATAATATTCATGGACACATAGGCTAGTGACCAATAGGATATGTTGAACTAAAATGAGGGTTGGTGTGCTAAATGTTGATGAATTGATGAATGTTGAGTTGATTATGATGAATTATAATGATATGATGATGTTGAATGATTGTATGGATTGGAAGTTGGTTCTTATGATAATTGTAGTGTTATGATTTATGAAATGGTGGGTTTGATGGTGATTTTGATCATAAGTGTTATATGGTCGAGGTTGAAATTGAGAGTAACGAGAGGAGAAGGAAAATGTGGTAAGGTTGATGTATTATGCTATAACAGGTACATTTTTTTTTATAAAAAATGGAGTTTTGAATGGTTTTGGTATGAATTGGAATGTGTATGATAAGAAATAGTATAAATGGTGAAGTTTGGTAAAATTGGATTTTTGGTGAACTTTGTTCGATCATAACTTTCGCCTCCGTTTTCGAAATTGATTGAGATTTATTTAGAATTAAAGATCTTTGAAAACCCTTTAATTAGATATAAAGTTTGCCAAATTTGGAATTATGTAGAAGAAGTTATGATCATTTAAAGTTGGTGTTGAAAATCTGAAATTCTGCAGAGTTGCAGAATTTCATGATTTCTTATATGTGCGGACGCACACCCTTGTGCGGGTGCACACCTTGTGAAAATTTTGACCTGTGCGGACACACACACTTGTGCGCACGCACAGGCAGGAAAGTGCGTTCTGTTTGCAGCGCTAGCACAACTTGTGCGCGCATATATCTAAGGGAAAATTTCAACCTGTGCGGATGCACAGGTCTGTGTGGACGCACACGTTGGGAAAGCCAATCTGTTAGGGGTGCTGGCATGGGTTGTGCGAGTGAACAGATTCTGAAAGTTTTGCAACCTGTGCGTACACACACCCCTGTGCGTATGCACACATTTTAAAATTTCCTGGGCGTGTGATAAACCCCATTTTTAGGGTTTATCTTGTATTGAATTTAGAGTATTTTGATAACCTTTTGTCACATTTAGCCTATGAATTAGCATGGTTTTGTTATCTCTCCCATATTTATGCTTAAGTGTAAAAACATTCTTTTTGAGCCTTATTTTGATGAATTCTAATTTCTCCTTGATTCCATAAGATGCCTTGATGTGTTTGCTAGTAATTCCAGGATTGAAATAGGCTAGGCATGGATCAAAGGTAGCAAGGAAGGAAGCATACAAGTGGAGAGAAGCATAAAAAGTCAAAGAAGCAAAGTCAGCCATGCACGCGCACGCGCACAAGACGCCCGCGCGCACATTGCAGAATCGACCAGGGACGCGCACGCGTACCGTGCGCGCACGCGTCGATGACCACACATGACTTCATTAAAGCAACACGTGCCTGGCGATTTGAGAGGGTTTTTGAACCCATTTTTGGCGCCAATTGCTAGGAGAAAGGAAAAAAAGGATGAAGGATTAAAGGGAAGGCATCAATCTAATCAATCTAGCATATAGCATAATTAGGATTAGTTTAGAATTAGTTTTAGAGAGAGAAGCTCTCACTTCTCTCTAGAATTAGGATTAGGTTTAGGTTAATCTCTCTTCTTAGATCTAGGTTTAATTCATACTTTGATTCACTTTTCCTTTACCAATTCTTAATCTTCTCCTCCTCCTCTTTCTAGTTATGTGCTTTAATAATTGTAATTCTTCATTTTGTTTTGGATAGATTGTTGTTCTTTTATTTCCTCTTTCAATAATGCAATTTGAGGTAATTCATGATAATTGTGATTTCCTTGATTGTTGTTGTTAATTCTTTGCAATAATTGTTGTTAGATTCTATTCTTGTTCTCAAATTACTATGCTTTTCTTTTGTGCCTTCCAAGTGTTTGATGAAATGCTTGGTTGGATTTTAGTGTAGGTTTTGTTCCTCTTGGCCTAGGTAGAGTAATTAGTGACTCTTGAGTTATCTAATTCCTTTGTTGATTGATAATTAGAAGTTGCTAATTGATTTGAATGCCTCTAAAGCTAGTCTTTCCTTTAGGAGTTGATTAGGACTTGAGGAATCAAATTGATTCATCCACTTGACTTTCCTCCATGGTTAGAGGTTAACTAAATGGGAGCAATGGACAATTTGTCATCACAATTGAGGAGGATAACTAGGATAGGACTTCTAGTTCTCATATCTTGCCAAGAGCTTTGCTAGTTGTTAGTTTATTTTCTTTGCCATTTATATTTCTTGTCTGAAATCTTAAAAACCCCAAATATAACTCACAACCGATAACAAGACACTTCATTACAATTCCTAGGGAGAACGACCCGAGGTCCAATACTTCGGTTTATAAATTTTAGGGGTTTGTACTAGTGACAAACAACTTTTTGTATGAAAGGATTATTGTTTGGTTTAGAAACTATACTTTACAACGAGATTTCATTAGTGAAATTCTAAACCGTCAAAAATCCAATCATCAGCGTGCGCACGCACAGATCCCTGTGCGGCCGCACACGTCCTGTTTCTCAAATTTACTTATTTTTCAACTATTTTACCTTCCCAACAAGGTTGTAAGCTTCTATAACACCATTTTACAACTTTTGGGCTTGGTTTTGAGTATTAGCAAACGGAGGCCTAGGTTTCTGGCGGGCGGAGGATGGTTTGATGTCACGTGAAGGGTGTTGGACATAGGAGATGAGAAATTATGAATTGTTGATGTTCGGAAATTGAATTGTGAATGGATAGTGGTTGAGATGAGAACTTTGCCTAAGCTTGATGAAGATGGTTGGAAATTCTGTCAACCAATTGTGAAGCAAAGATCCTTGGAGATTCAAGGATGAGTACAAACATAAGCCACCATGACAATAAGCACCTCAAAATGTCCAACTTAAGAACTTAAACTAAAAGTGCTAGGTGGGAGACACCCCACCATGGTAAACTCTTTCCACCCTCTTTTAAATTTGCTCAATAAGTGATTTGAGTTACCATTGTAGGTAGATGTTTCACATAAATTTGTTTGTACAACTTAATTGTTAGCTTAGTCACATGTATGTTGTGTTTAGTAGTAGATGAATAATATCAAATTGCATTTTTTTTGTAAATTGTATGATGGTTGATTGAATAAAGAGTTGTGAGCAGTATGGGGAGCACCCAGCAAAAGTTTTCTGAAAAAAAAATGGGGGTGGACGCGCGCGCACGAAGTACGCGCACGCGTCCATGAGCGAATGCATCATCACCCACATTCCCGAGAGTTGGGCCTCTCTTGGGCAAACACTATGCCCTGAGCCCAACACAATCCACGCTGACGCGCACTATGTGCGTGCGCGCCCATTTGCCCTGGGAGGAATAGACGCGAGCGCACGCATTGCGCTAGCGCGCCTTATCACATATTATCAATGTACGCGGACGCGCTCTGTACGCGCGCGCGTCCTTTACATGCTGCCGCCACTCTAGGCTTTTGCCCCGAGAGTTGGGCGCGTGTCAAGCCCCTCTAAGCCTCAGGCCCAACCCCATGTAGTACGCGCACGCGCCCTTGTATAGTTTGCCAATCCACGCTTGAGCACGACGTACGCTCATGTGTAGGTCCTTATTTTCAGCAATGTGCGCGGACGCGCGTGGTGCGCGCTCGCGTCGATTCAAAAATAGGATAACCCTAATGCGCGAAGGGCACTGCGCAGTCGCGCACCCTCTCTTCTTCTCCCTCACCATCTTCTTCTCCTTCCCACCTTCAACCTCCGACGCTAACAGCGGCGCCGTCGCCACCACCGAACCTCGTCCGTTGTCTCTCTCACTGTCAACCTCTCATTCTCTCGCTCCGACTACCTCTGCCCGAACACCATCTCCGCCGCCCACCTCTGCTCCGCCGCCACTCCATCATCACCACCGGCGACACTCTCTTCCTCTATTTCACACTCTCCTATCACTCTCCTTCTATCACCACTGCCAGCTTCCCGTCACTCAGTCTCTCACTCTTCCGAGCACACCGCCGCTGCTCCGCCGTGACCGTCCCCTCCGCGGCGGCACTCCAACCAGTCCACTTCCCCCAGCTTCAATACTCCCTAATTTTCTTTCCATTCTTAGTTCTCCTCTGCTCCCAGGTTCTTGCTCCAACTCTGCTTGTTTTTAATTTTTTGTTTCTGTTACCTACTGTTAGTTGTTTGTAGTTAGTTAGAATTGGAACTTTGTATGTTAGGTTAGATAGAAATACTTGCTGTTAGGTAGCTAGGATTGGATAGAGGATTCTAGGCCTGATAAGTGCTCCGTTTGTGCATAATTTGCTGTCTGTATATTTGGATGTTGTATGCTGATTTTGGACTGCTTTTTATGCACTTCTTGTTGCCTGAATGTCATACAACTACTGTTGTGCTTAATTAATGTTGTAATCATGCTATTTGTGCTATTTTGCTATCCGGGAACGTCTAATTTTAAGCCGGAACACTGCCCAATTTTCAAGAAAATTAGTTTTATTTTGGTCTTTATTTCAATTTTGGGCTAATTTCCGCTTCCTTTTGACTTCCCGGATCTGCACCAATCATGGTGAACATGAACCAGAACTTCTCTTTTATTTGAGCCTAAATATCATCATACCACTAATCCACCTTTCTACCTTACTAATTTCTTTAACCAATTACCCTCTACTCACATTTAACCCTCTTTAACCATTCTTTCAAAAGTATGATGATATTATTGCTTATTGAGTAAGAGTTGTTAACTTTAGTGAACATTGCATTCTTGTTTACTTGTTCACTTATGGTTACTTGTTACCAATTCTTTTCAAATTCGGTTCAACATCATGATTATTATTAGCCAATTGTATCCTGAACATGCCTTCTATGTTACATGCTAAGTGTGTCATTGCTTATATTCTATCATATTTTTCAGGATGTCGGATAAAGGAAAAGCCATAGCCACTGCCTCCAGGAAAAGAAAACATTCTACACCTTCTATCCCCTCCATTTATAAGAATTATGCTAAGAATCCTTTAAATGACGAAGAAAAAGAAAA
This sequence comes from Arachis hypogaea, assembly GCF_003086295.3. Lineage (NCBI taxonomy): Eukaryota > Viridiplantae > Streptophyta > Magnoliopsida > Fabales > Fabaceae > Arachis > Arachis hypogaea. The sequence goes on from NC_092036.1 coordinate 54,168,754, forward strand.
TCAGCTGTTACCTTCTACTGACCCAACTAAATTCCCTAATCTCTACTGTGAGCTTCGACTTTCCAAGTATCAGACAACAAAACTGAATACCGAGAAGAAGCTTGTTCTCCCCAATGATGTCCGACGGTCCATTACTAGTCAGATCCTTGAGTTGGGTATAGATTTTGTTGACAGAGATCTGGGGGATATTAACATCTCTTGGGTGAAGGAATTTTATTGCAACTTCTTCCGTCCCACTTTGGATTCGGTTCAGTTGAAGGGTAGAGAGATCATGATTACTGAGACTGCCATTGAGGAGGCTTTGCAGTGCCGACATATTCCTGATGGCACTTGCGCCCATCAGCAGGCCGAGTTGGCCATACACAGTATGACTTTTGATTATGAGGCGCTTAGGCGCGTGATTGGGTTACCGGATGCCACATGGGTCATGCATGCGACCAACACCAAGCCTAAGGGGATGCTATTTGCTCAGTTGACCAGAGAGGCCAAGACTTGGCAGATGATATTTGCCCACTATGTCTTGCCTACCACTCACTTCTCTGAGATCCCTATGGAGATGCTTCTGCTGATTGGGTGTGTCATGGAGGGGAAGGACGTCTATTTTCCTAGACTTATCCGACAGTGCATGTGGCGGGCGGATATTCGTGGCCTACTTCCATTTCCTACTTTGGTCACGCGTATGGCGGCCCTAGCTGAGGTCCCCTGGCTAGATGATGATGTGATACAACCACCCCTTGATGCAGATAACAGGGAGGTTACTATTCCTTGGGGTGGTTGGGTGCACGAGAAGCCCCCAGCTAGACGCCGTTCTAGGGCTAGAGCAGTAGTGGGGACAGCTTCACCATCAGCCCCTACAGCAGCCCCATCCTCTTCTACAGCAGCAGCTCCTTCTTCATCGACAGTTCCTCCTGCAGCACCTGAGCCCACCTACTTACTGGTCCAGCGTCTATTTCGGTTTTTAGAGCGCGAGAGACTCCATGTCAGACGCCGACTGGACCGGATGGACCAGGCGCTCATCTCTCTTGGCGCTGAGTTACCTCCGCTTCCCGACTCTCCGACCTCCGATGAGCAGGATCATCAGGAGGAGGATGCGGAGGCACCGACTCAGCGGGATACCCCTCCAGCTGCCCCAGACACCACAGAGACACCTCAGACCCATGCGGAGCCGGTCCCACAGCCACAGCCAGAGCCAGAGCCCACCGTTGTGCCTTCCACTGATCCTCCAGTTTAGCATCGAGGACGATGCTTGATCTTAAGTGTGGGGAGGTCACCGGTAGCACCACCATTAGAGGACCGGTGAACATTTTGACCACTTTCCTAGTTATCTTATTTTGCACATCTTTTGTATCTATTTTGATGCATTTTGAGTTTACTTTGGATACCTTTACTGCTTATTTTGGATTTTAGACATTTTGATGCTTTTGGATATTTTTAGATGTTTTGGATGATAGCTTTGATACTTTTAGTTGGATTTTTCTTTATACATTTTTGCATATCTTTCTTTTTAGTTTGTGGTTATGATTAGAAATCATACTTTGAATTGCAAATACTTAGTCACCCTTTTTGCATAAGAAATTGATTTTAAGCGGAAAAGGAAAGGGTAAACTAAGGAAATTTTTGAATTTTTCAATCACAACAATGCTTAGTCAAATATTGAGATTTTTTTCGAGAAATTTAATTATAGGGCACCAACCCAATTGATTGAAAGAAAATTTATGGTGAAACTTGCTTGAACTCATACTTTGTGAAGCATGTATTGAGCCTAGAACACAAGCTTGTGAGACTTGAGCCTATTGATGTGGTTACATTTTATAACCACTTATTTTCCATTCTTGTGTGAAATTGTTCTCTTTCTATGATTATGATCCTTGATTTGCTTGATTCAATATGTCCATTTATTTCTTGTATTTATGCATTTGTATGATTGAGGCCATTATTTCATTAGCCCACTTACCCAAATAGCCTACCTTTTACTCTCCATTGTTAGCCAATTTTGAGCCTATGCTTAACCAACTTATTCTCATTTTAGCACATTACAAGCCCAAGGCGGAAAACCAATGAAAAGTCCTTGTTAGGATCTTTGATTAGCCTAGGCTAGTGAGAGTGCTCATTATTCAAAGTTGTGAGGCTTGGGAACATTGAATGAAAAAAAAAGGGGTAGTACACTTTCATGTTTAGGAATTGGGTACATACTCATGTATTGATTAAATGTATAGATGGTGCACGAAATTGCAATCACACATTTGCGATCCCGCATAATTAACCAGCAAGTGCACTGGGTCGTCCAAGTAATACCTTACGTGAGTAAGGGTCAATCCCACGGAGATTGTCGGCTTGAAGCAAGCTATGGTTATCTTGTAACTCTTAGTTAGGATATCAATAATTATCAGGGTTGATTGTAAAAAGTAAAAGAACATGAACTAAGTACTTGTTTTGCAGTAATGGAGAACAGGTTGAGGTTTTGGAGATGCTCTATCTTCTGAACCTCTGCTTTCCTACTGTCTTCTTCTTCAAGCACGCAAGACTCCTTCCATGGCAAGCTGTATGTAGGGTTTCACCGTTGTCAATGGCTACCTCCCATCCTCTCAGTGAAAATGTTCAATGCGCTCTGTCACAGCACGGCTAATCATCTGTTGGTTCTCAATCGGGTTGGAATAGAATCCAGTGATTCTTTTGCGTCTGTCACCAACGCCCAGCCCTCAGGAGTTTGAAGCTCGTCACAGTCATTCAATCCTTGAATCCTACTCAGAATACCACAGACAAGGTTTAGACCTTCCGGATTCTCTTGAATGCCGCCATCAATTCTAGCTTATACCACGAAGATTTTGATTAAGGAATCCAAGAGATATTCACTCAATCTAAGGTATAACGGAGGTGGTTGTCAGGCACACGTTCATAGTTGAGAATGATGATGAGTGTCACGGATCATCACATTCATCAGGTTGAAGAACAAGTGATATCTTAGAATGAATGAAAAACAGTAGTAATTGCATTAATCCATCAAGACACAGCAGAGCTCCTCACCCCCAACCATGGGGTTTAGAGACTCATGCCATAGAAGATACAATAAGAAACGTGTAATGTGTCATAAGGTACAGATACAATGTCAAAAGATCCTATTAATAGTGAACTAGTAACCTAGGGTATACAGAAATGAGTAAATGACGTAAAAATCCACTTCTGGGTCCACTTAGTGTGTTCTTGGGCTGAGCATTGAAGCTTTCATGTGTAGAGACGTTTTCTGGAGTTAAACGCCAGCTTTTACGCCAGTTTGGGCGTTTAACTCTAATTTTTATGCCAGTTCCAGCGTTAAACGCTGGGAATTCTGAAGCTGATTTGCAACGCCGGTTTGGGCCATCAAATCTCGGGAAAAGTATGGACTATTATACATTGCTGGAAAGCCCAGGATGTCTACTTTCCAACGCTATTGAGAGCGCGCCAATTGGGCTTCTGTAGCTCCAGAAAATCCACTTCAAGTGCAGGGAGGTCAGAATCCAACAGCATCTGCAGTCCTTTTCAGCCTCTGAATCAGATTTTTGCTCAGGTCCCTCAATTTCAGCCAGAAAATACCTGAAATCACAGAAAAACACACAAACTTATAGTAAAGTCCAGAAAAGTGAATTTTAACTCAAAACTAATAAAAATATAATAAAAACTAACTAAAATATACTAAAAACATACTAAAAATAATGCCAAAAAGCGTATAAATTATCCGCTCATCACAACACCAAACTTAAATTGTTGCTTGTCCCCAAGCAACTGAAAATCAAGATAGAATAAAAGAAGAGAATATACTATAGACTCCAAAATATCAAAGAAACTTAGCTCCAATTAGATGAGCGGGACTAGTAGCTTTTTGCTTCTGAACAGTTTTGGCATCTCACTCTATCCTTTGAGGTTTAGAATGATTGGCATCCATAGGAACTCAGAACTCAGATAGTGTTATTGATTCTCCTAGTTAAGTATGATGATTCTTGAACATAGCTACTTTCTGAGTCTTGGCTGTGGCCCAAAGCACTCTGTCTTCCAGTATTACCACCGGATACATACATGCCACAGACACATAATTGGGTGAACCTTTTCAGATTGTGACCCAGCTTTGCTAGAGTCCCCAATCAGAGATGTCCAGGGTTCTTAAGCACACTCTTTTTGCCTTGGATCACAACTTTATTTCTTTCTTTTTCTTTTTCTCTTTCTTTTCTTTCTTTTTTTTCGTTTTTTTTATTCACTGCTTTTTCTTGCTTCAAGAATCAATTTGATGATTTTTCAGATCCTCAATAACAGTTCTCCTTTTCCATCATTCTTTCAAGAGCCAACAATTTTAACATTCTTAAAACAACAAATTCAAAAGACATATGCATTGTTCAAGCATTCATTCAGAAAACAAAAAGTATTGTCACCACATCAAACTAATTCAACTAGTTTCAAAGATGAATTCAAAATCCTGTACTTCTTGTTCTTTTGTGATTAAAGCATTTTTCATTTAAGAGAGGTGATGGATTCATAGGACATTCATAGCTTTAAGGCATAGACACTAAGATACTAATGATCATGTAATAAGACACAAACATAGATAAACATAAGCATAAAAATTCGAAAAATAGAAAATAAAGAACAAGGAGATTAAAGAACGGGTCCACCTTAGTGATGGCGGCTTGTTCTTCCTCTTGAAGATCTTATGGAGTGCTTGAGCTCCTCAATGTCTCTTCCTTGCCTTTGTTGCTCCTCTCTCATGATTCTATGATCTTCTTTAATTTCATGGAGGAGGATGGAATGTTCTTGGTGCTCCACCCTTAGTTGTCCCATGTTGGAACTCAATTCTCCTAGGGAGGTGTTGATTTGCTCCGAATAGCTTTGTGGAGAAAAGTGCATCCCTTGAGATGAATCTCTCCATCTCCCATGGCTCGGAGGTGGAAGCTTTTGCCTTCCTTTCCTCTTTCTAGAGGTTTCTCCGGCCTTAGGTGCCATAAATGGTTATGGAGAAACAAAAAGCAACGCTTTTACCACACCAAACTTAGAAGGTTTGCTCGTCCTCGAGTAAAAGAAGAAAGAAGAGAGAGAGTGGTGGGGTAGGTGGGGATCCTGTGGGGTCCACAGATCCTGAGGTGTCAAGGATAATTCATCCCTGCACCAAGTGGCGAGCAAACATGCTCCTCCTGCTAATCCTGGCGTTAAACGCCGTGCTGGTGCCCATTTCTGGCGTTTAACGCCAGCTTGGTGCCCATTCCTGGCGTTAAACGCCAGTCTGGTGCCCCTTTCTGGCGTTAAACGCCCAGAATGGTGCCAGACTGGGCGTTAAACGCCCATTTGCTGCCCTTACTGGCGTTTAAATGCCAGCAAGCTTTTCCTCCAGGGTGTGCTGTTTTTCTTTCTATTTTTCATTCTGTTTTTGCTTTTTCAATTGTTGTTGTGACTTCCCATGATCATCAACCTATAAAAAACATAAAATAACAAATGAGAATAGAGAAATATAACATTGGGTTACCTCCTAACAAGCGCTTCTTTAATGTCAATAGCTTGACAGTGGGCTCTCATGGAGCCTCACAGATACTCAAAGCCATGTTGGAACCTTCCAACACCAAACTTAGAGTTTGAATGTGGGGGTTCAACACCAAACGTAGAAGTTGGTTGTGTCCTCCCAATACCAACTTAGAGTTTGACTGTGGGGGCTCTGTTTGACTCTGTTTTGAGAGAAGCTCTTCATGCTTCCTTTCCATGGTTACAGAAGGAGAACCTTGAGTCTTATAGTTTGCACTGTCTGCAAGCCACGGAGCTTCCTGAATAGCAAATAATTGCTCATCCGGAAAGGTTTCAGAGATCTCAGTAGGAGGGAGGGATGTTCCTGCTAGTGGTTCTATCCGGGACAGGTGATCAGCTACTTGATTCTCTGTCCCTTTTCTGTCTCTTATTTCTATATCAAACTCTTGCAGAAGCAACACCCATCTTATGAGCCTGGGTTTTGAATCCTGCTTTGTGAGTAGATATTTAAAAGCAGCATGGTCAGTGTAATCACTTTTGATCCTACTAAATAAGATCTGAACTTGTCAATGGCATAAACCACTGCAAGTAACTCCTTTTCTGTGGTTGTGTAGTTCTTCTGTGCATCATTTAGAATACGACTGCCATAATAAATGACATGCAGAAGCTTACCATGCCTTTGTCCCAATACTGCACCAATGGCATGGTCACTGGCATCACACATTAGTTCAAATGGTAATGTCCAGTCTGGTGCAGATATGACTGGTGCTGTGACCAGCTTAGCTTTCAGAGTCTCAAACGCCTGCAGACACTCATTATCAAAAATAAATGGAGTGTCAGCAGCTAGCAGATTACTCAGAGGTTTGGCAATTTTTGAAAAATCCTTTATAAACCTTCTGTAGAATCCTGCATGCCCCAGAAAGCTTCTGATTGCCTTAACATTGGTAGGTGGTGGTAATTTTTCAATTACTTCAACTTTAGCTTGATCCACCTCTATTCCTTTATTTGAAATTTTATGCCCAAGGACAATTCCTTCAGTCACCATAAAGTGACATTTTTCCCAGTTTAAAACTAGGTTGGTCTCTTGGCATCTTTTCAGAACAAGTGCTAGATGGTTAAGGCAGGAGCTGAATGAGTCTCCAAATACTGAAAAGTCATCCATGAAGACTTCCAGAAATTTCTCTACCATATCTGAGAAGATAGAGAGCATGCACCTCTGAAAGGTTGCAGGTGCATTGCACAGACCAAAAGGCATCCTTCTGTAGGCAAATACTCCAGATGGACATGTAAATGCTGTTTTCTCTTGGTCTTGAGGATCTACTGCAATTTGGTTGTAACCTGAGTAGCCGTCCAAAACGCAGTAGTATTCATGACCTGCTAGTCTCTCTAGCATCTGGTCTATGAATGGTAAAGGAAAATGATCCTTTCTGGTGACTGTATTGAGCCTTCTGTAGTCAATACACATGCGCCACCCTATAACTGTTCTTGTAGGAACTAGTTCATTCTTTTCATTATGAACCACTGTCATGCCTCCCTTCTTAGGGACAACGTGGACAGGGCTCACCCAGGGGCTATCAGAAATAGGATAAATAATCCCAACCTCTAGTAACTTAGTGACCTCTTTCTGCACCACCTCCTTCATGGCTGGATTTAGCCGCCTTTGTGATTGAACCACTGGCTTAGCATCATCCTCCAATAGGATCTTGTGCATGCATCTTGCTGGGCTAATGCCCTTAAGATCACTTATGGACCACCCAAGAGCTGTCTTGTGTGTCCTTAGCACTTGAATTAGTGCTTCCTCTTCCTGTGGATTTAGAGCAGAGCTTATGATCACTGGAAAAGTGTCACCTTCTCCCAGAAATACATATTTCAGGGATGGTGGTAGTGGCTTGAGCTCTGGTTTAGGAGGCTTATCTTCTTCCTAAGGAATTTTCAGAATTTCTTTTATTTCCTTTAGTTCCTCCAGATCAGGCTGAACATCTTTAAAGATGTCATCTAACTCTGATTCAAGACTTTCAGTCATATTGACCTCCTCCACCAAAGAGTCAATAATATCAGTGCTCATGCAGTCATTTGATGTGTCTGGATGCTGCATAGCTTTGACAACATTCAACTTGAACTCATCCTCATTGACTCTTAGGGTTAATTCCCCTTTTTGGACGTCAATGAGGGTCCGTCCAGTTGCTAGGAAAGGTCTTCCTAGAATGAGAGTTGCACTCTTGTGCTCCTCCATTTCCAGCACTACAAAGTCAGTGGGAAAGGCAAATGGCTCAACCTTGACAATCATGTCCTCAATTATGCCTGATGGGTATTTAATGGAGCCATCAGCAAGTTGGAGACATATCCTGGTTGGTTTGACTTCTTCAGTCAAGCCAAGCTTTCTGATAGTGGATGCAGGTATTAGGTTGATACTTGCCCCAAGATCACATAGAGCTTTCTTGGTACAAGTACCCTCTAATGTGCATGGTATCATAAAGCTTCCTGGATCTTGAAGCTTTTCTGGTAAGCTTTTCAGAATGACTGCACTGCATTCTTCAGTGAGAAACACTTTTTCAGTTTCTCTCCAATCCTTCTTATGACTTAAGATCTCTTTCATGAACTTAGCATAAGAAGGTATTTGCTCAAGTGCCTCTGCAAACGGAATCTTTATTTCAAGAGTCCTTAAATAGTCTGCAAAGCGGGCAAATTGCTTATCCTGTTCCGTTTGGCGGAGTTTCTGAGAATAAGGCATCTTGGCTTTACACTCATCAACCTTAGTTGCTGCAGGTTTATTTCCTACAGAAGTGGTTGGAGAAGCCTGCTTAAGGGGTTGTTATCAGCACTTGCAAGTGTATGACCCCTTTGTGGCATTTGAATGCCAGGATTGGGTGCTTTTTGGGCGTTTAACGCCAGATTGCAACCCTTTTCTGGCGTTTGAACGCCAGAAGTGGCTACCCATTGGGCGTTTAACGCCACTTTCTTACCCTTTTCTGGCGTTTGAATGCCAAAATCATTCCTCTCTGGGCTTTTACTGTCCTCAGAGGGATTTTGGGTAGTTGGTTGGTTATCCTCTGTCAGTTGTTCCTTTCTTAGCTTTCTGCTGCTTTGAGTTGATACATTCAATGTCTTCCCACTCCTTAATTTAACAGCTTGGCATTCTTCTGTTATTTGTTTAGATAATTGCTGTCTTGTCTGATTCAATTGTGCTTCCATATTCTTGTTAGCATTTTTAGTGTCTTGGAGCATCTCTTTAAATTCTGCTAATTGTTTTGTCATAAGGAGTAATTGCTGATTAAGCTCAACCATCTGTTCTTGAGGGTTAGGATCAGTAGTTACTGCCATAGCTTTTTCTTTTATAGAGGACTCACTGCTTGAGTATAAATGTTGATTTCTAGCAATCGTATCTATGAGCTCTTGAGCCTCTTCAATCGTCTTCTTCATATGTATAGATCCACCAGCTGAGTGGTCTAGAGACATCTGAGCTTTTTCTATAAGCCCATAGTAGAAGATGTCCAACTGTACCCACTCTGAAAACATTTCAGAGGGGCATTTTCTTAGCATACCTCTATACCTCTCCCAGGCATTATAAAGGGATTCATTATCCTCTTGTTTAAAGCCTTGGATGTCCAGCCTTAGCTGTGTCATCCTTTTTGGAGGATAAAATTGATTCAGGAATTTGTCTGATAACTGCTTCCATGTCTTTATGCTTGCTGTAGGTTGGTTATTCAACCACCTCTTAGCTTGATCTTTTACAGCAAATGGAAACAGTAATAGTCTGTAGACATCCTAATCTACCTCTCTATCACGTACTGTGTCAGCAATTTGTAAGAATTGTGCCAGAAACTCAGTAGGTTCTTCCTGTGGAAGACCAGAATACTGGCAATTTTGCTGCACTATGATAATGAGTTGAGGATTTAGCTCAAAGCTGCTTGCTTTAATGGGAGGTATTCAGATGCTACTCCCATATGCATCTGTAATGGGGTTAGCATATGACCCCAGAGTCCTTCTGGACTGTTCAATTCCACTTAGGTCCATGATGGAGAAAGGGAATATGATATGGATTCACAAGTAAAGTAAATTTTTTTTAGTTGACCGAAAAAAATAAAATAAAACAAAAGGAAAATAAAATAAATTTTCGAAAACTAAAAGAAAATAAGATCAAAGCAAATTGAAAACTAAATCAATTAGTTAATTAAAAAGATTTTGGAATTAGCAATTGAAAATATATGATTGAAAATTATTTTGAAAAAGATTTGATTTTTTTTTTGAAATGAGGAAAGAGAAAAACAACAAAATGACACCAAACTTAAAATTTTTAGAAAATCAGACACAAATTTTCGAAAACTTAAAGGAAAACACAAAGAAAACACCAAACTTAGAATTTTTAAGGATCAAGAAAGGACTAAGGATATGCAAATTCGAAAAATAAAAGAAAGCAAAAGCATGCAATTGACACCAAACTTAAAATATGAAACTAAACTCAAATAAAAGACTCTAAACCAACAAAAAAATAAAACAGTCCGAATCTAAGTAACAAGATAAACCGTCAGTTGTCCAAACTCGAACAATCCCCGGCAACGGCGCCAAAAACTTGGTGCACGAAATTGCAATCACACTTTTTCAATCCCGCACAACTAACCAGCAAGTGCACTGGGTCGTCCAAGTAATACCTTACGTGAGTAAGGGTCGATCCCACGGAGATTGTGGCTTGAAGCAAGCTATGGTTATCTTGTAACTCTTAGTCAGGATATCAATAATTATCAGGGTTGATTGTAAAAAGTAAAAGAACATGAACTAAGTACTTGTTTTGCAGTAATGGAGAACAGGTTGAGGTTTTGGAGATGCTCTATCTTCTGAACCTCTGCTTTCCTACTGTCTTCTTCTTCAAGCACGCAAGACTCCTTCCATGGCAAGCTGTATATAGGGTTTCACCGTTGTCAATGGCTACCTCCCATCCTCTCAGTGAAAATGTTCAACGCGCTCTGTCACAGCACGGCTAATCATCTGTTGGTTCTCAATCGGGTTGGAATAGAATCCAGTGATTCTTTTGCGTCTGTCACTAACGCCCAGCCCTCAGGAGTTTGAAGCTCGTCACAGTCATTCAATCCTTGAATCCTACTCAGAATACCACAAACAAGGTTTAGACCTTCCGGATTCTCTTGAATGCCGCCATCAATTCTAGCTTATACCACGAAGATTCTGATTAAGGAATCCAAGAGATATTCACTCAATCTAAGGTAGAACAGAGGTGGTTGTCAGGCACACGTTCATAGTTGAGAATGATGATGAGTGTCACGGATCATCACATTCATCAGGTTGAAGAACAAGTGATATCTTAGAATAGAAGCAAGCGTGATTGAATGAAAAACAGTAGTAATTGCATTAATCCATCAAGACACAGCAGAGCTCCTCACCCCCAACCATGGGGTTTAGAGACTCATGCCATAGAAGATACAATAAGAAACGTGTAATGTGTCATAAGGTACAGATACAATGTCAAAAGATCCTATTAAACGTGAACTAGTAACCTAGGGTATACAGAAATGAGTAAATGACATAAAAATCCACTTCTGGGTCCACTTAGTGTGTGCTTGGGCTGAGCATTGAAGCTTTCATGTGTAGAGACTTTTTCTGGAGTTAAACGCCAGCTTTTATGCCAGTTTGGGCGTTTAACTCCAATTTTTATGCCAGTTCCAGCGTTAAACGCTGGGAATTCTGAAGCTGATTTGCAACGCCAGTTTGGGCCATCAAATCTCGGACAAAGTATGGACTATTATACATTGCTGGAAAGCCCAGGATGTCTACTTTCCAACGCCGTTGAGAGCGCGCCAATTGGGCTTCTGTAGCTCCAGAAAATCCACTTCGAGTTCAGGGAGGTCAGAATCCAACAGCATCTGCAGTCCTTTTCAGCCTCTGAATCAGATTTTTGCTCAGGTCCCTCAATTTCAGCCAAAAAATACCTGAAATCACAGAAAAACACACAAACTCATAGTAAAGTCCAGAAAAGGAATTTTAACTCAAAACTAATAAAAATATAATAAAAACTAACTAAAATATACTAAAAGCATACTAAAAACAATGCCAAAAAGCGTATAAATTATCCGCTCATCAATAGACCTTATGCATTGATGTTCTTTATATAGTTTGAAAGAAAAAAAAAAGAAAAATGAAAAGAAAAAGAAATAAAAGTGAAAAAGAAAAAAAAGGAGAAACGAAAAGAAAAAAAATGTATATAGAAAAATAAAGAAAAGAAAAAGAGAAGAAAAAAATAATAAAAGGGGGACAAAATGCCCTAAGGTGAAGTTCAACAAAAGGGAATCAATGCAGAAGTGTTATGAATCAAGAAATAAGATGCATGAATATGTAAGAAAAAAAAGTGAAGAATGGGTAGTTAGAGTAGTTTGAATTTGTATAGGTCATTATATGGGTTAGGTGGGAAAGTTTATGCTAATCAAAGATTCAAATCTTAGTCCACTTAACCATGAATGATCCTACCTTGACCCTAACCCCATTACAACCTAAATGAAAGACCTCATGATGAATGTATGCATGCATTGAATAAGTGTTGATTGTTAGAAGAAAATCAAATTTTGGAAAGCTTGAATAGAAGAGAATTGAGTGAATTAACCCTTAAACACTCGAGTGAATAGAGCGGATACACATCCGGTGAGGGTTCAAAAGTTCAATTACATGTATTCACCCACATTATCTATATTCTTGCAAGTTTGAACTCTTTTTGATAATTCAATACAATTGTGGGTTGGACTTAACTCCTATTGCCCTAACTATTTTGCTTACACATGTTCTCTTGGGAATTGATTTGTTTGAGCTAAGCATTTCCATTTACTTTAGGTAGTTGAATTCAATAAATGTCACACCCCTTAGTTCCTTCTTATTTTAGCATGAGGACATGCTAATGTCCCATTTTTAGGGTTTATCTTGTATTGAATTTAGAGTATTTTGATAACCTTTTGTCACATTTAGCCTATGAATTAGCATGGTTTTGTTATCTCTCCCATATTTATGCTTAAGTGTAAAAACATGCTTTTTGAGCCTTATTTTGATGAATTCTAATTTCTCCTTGATTCCATAAGATGCCTTGATGTGTTTGCTAGTAATTCCAGGATTGAAATAGGCTAGGCATGGATCAAAGGTAGCAAGGAAGGAAGCATACAAGTGGAGAGAAGCATAAAAAGTCAAAGAAGCAAAGTCAGCCATGCACGCGCACGCGCACAAGACGCCCGCGCGCACATTACAAATCGACCAGGGACGCGCACACGTACCATGCGCGCACGCGTCGATGACCACACATGACTTCATTAAAGCAACACGTGCCTGGCGATTTGAGAGGGTTTCTGAACCCATTTTTGGCGCCAATTGCTAGGAGAAAGGAATAAAAGGATGAAGGATTAAAGGGAAGGCATCAATCTAATCAATCTAGCATATAGCATAATTAGGATTAGTTTAGAATTAGTTTTAGAGAGAGAAGCTCTCACTTCTCTCTAGAATTAGGATTAGGTTTAGGTTAATCTCTCTTCTTAGATCTAGGTTTAATTCATGCTTTGATTCACTTTTCCTTTACCAATTCTTAATCTTCTCCTCCTCCTCTTTCTAGTTATGTGCTTTAATAATTGTAATTCTTCATTTTGTTTTGGATAGATTGTTGTTCTTTTATTTCCTCTTTCAATAATGCAATTTGAGGTAATTCATGATAATTGTGATTTCCTTGATTGTTGTTGTTAATTCTTTGCAATAATTGTTGTTAGATTCTATTCTTGTTCTCAAATTACTATGCTTTTCTTTTGTGCCTTCCAAGTGTTTGATGAAATGCTTGGTTGGATTTTAGTGTAGGTTTTGTTCCTCTTGGCCTAGGTAGAGTAATTAGTGACTCTTGAGTTATCTAATTCCTTTGTTGATTGATAATTAGAAGTTGCTAATTGATTTGAATGCCTCTAAAGCTAGTCTTTCCTTTAGGAGTTGATTAGGACTTGAGGAATCAAATTGATTCATCCACTTGACTTTTCTCCATGGTTAGAGGTTAACTAAGTGGGAGCAATGGACAATTTGTCATCACAATTGAGGAGGATAACTAGGATATGACTTCTAGTTCTCATATCTTGCCAAGAGCTTTGCTAGTTGTTAGTTTATTTTCTTTGCCATTTATATTTCTTGTCTGAAATCTTAAAAACCCCAAATATAACTCACAACCGATAACAAGACACTTCATTACAATTCCTAGGGAGAACGACCCGAGGTCCAATACTTCAGTTTATAAATTTTAGGGGTTTGTACTAGTGACAAACAACTTTTTGTATGAAAGGATTATTGTTTGGTTTAGAAACTATACTTTACAACGAGATTTCATTAGTAAAATTCTAAACCGTCAAAAATCCAATCATCAGTGTGCGCACGCACAGATCCCTGTGCGGCCGCACACGTCCTGTTTCTCAAATTTACTTATTTTTCAACTACTTTACCTTCCCAACAAGGTTGTAAGCTTCTATAACACCATTTTACAACTTTTGGGCTTGGTTTTGAGTATTAGCAAACGGAGGCCTAGGTTTCTGGCGGACGGAGGATGGTTTGATGTCACGTGAAGGGTGTTGGACATAGGAGATGGGAAATTATGAATTGTTGATGTTCGGAAATTGAATTGTGAATGGATAGTGGTTGAGATGAGTTGGTGACTCGGATTGAGATGATGGATCTCTGTATACTGAAAATGCTTTTTGAAAACCACTGAAATAATGTTTTTACTGAGATTATGAGACGCTATACGCCTGACAGGGTCAGTGGTTAATCCCGCCTGTCGAGGTAGCGGCGGCGGCGTAAGGACGGTGGTTAATCCCGCTTACGTTGAAATGTGAGGTCTGAGGCAGAGTATCCCACTCGCATGCCTTCGGATCTATAGGGCGTGCAGGCGCCGGTACCTGGACAGTGAATTGGGCACTATATCTCAGGAGTTTCCATATGAGAAATCCGAAGGGCGACGTCTCCATGGAAATGGGTTGGGTTGGCAGTTGAACCGTGGTGGACGAAATTGTGATCCATATTCTTTTGTACTTGTATGAAATCATTATTGTGGCACCAGTTGAATTCACAACTCCGTTCAACTAACCAGCAAGTGTACTGGGTCGTCCAAGTAATAAACCTTACGCGAGTAAGGGTCGATCCCACAGAGATTGTTGGTATGAAGCAAGCTATGGTCTCCTTGTAAATCTCAGTTAGGCAGATTAAATTGGTTTATGGGTTTTCGAAAGTTAATAATAAAAAGAAAATAAAAAGGGATAGAAATACTTATGTAAATTGATGAGCGGATAATTTGTACGCTTTTTGGCATTGTTTTTAGTATGTTTTTAGTATGATCTAGTTAGTTTTTAGTATATTTTTATTAGTTTTTAGTTAAAATTCACTTTTCTGGACTTTACTATGAGTTTGTGTGTTTTACTGTGATTTCAGGTATTTTCTGGCTGAAATTGAGGGACCTGAGCAAAAATCTGATTCAGAGACTGAAAAGGATTGCAGATGCTGTTGGATTCTGACCTCCCTGCACTCGAAGTGGATTTTCTGGAGCTACAGAAGCCCAATTGGCGCGCTCTTAACGGCGTTGGAAAGTAGACATCCTGGTCTTTTCAGCAATATATGATAGTCCATACTTTGCCCAAGATTTGATGGCCCAAACCGGCGTTCAAAGTCACCCTCAGAATTTCCAGCGTTAAACGCCGGAACTGGCACAAGGATGGGAGTTAAACGCCCAAACTGGCACAAAAGCTGGCGTTTAACTCCAAGAAGAGTCTCTACACGAAAATGATTCAATGCTCAGCCCAAGCACACACCAAGTGGGCCCGGAAGTGGATTTTTATGTCATTTACTCATCTCTGTAAACCCTAGGCTACTAGTTCTCTATAAGTAGGACCTTTTACTATTGTATTTGGAGCTTTTGATCATGTTTTTATGATTGAACCCTCTTTAGGAGGCTGGCCATTCGGCCATGCCTAGACCTTGTTCTTATGTATTTTCAACGGTGGAGTTTCTACACACCATAGATTAAGGTGTGGAGCTCTGCTGTACCTCGAGTATTAATGCAATTACTATTGTTCTTCTATTCAATTCCGCTTGTTCTTGTTCTAAGATATCACTTGTTCTTCAATTTGATGAATGTGATGATCCGTGACACTCATCATCATTCTCACCTATGAACGTGTGACTGACAACCACCTCCGTTCTACCTTAGATTGGGTGAATATCTCTTGGATTCCTGATACACGATGCATGGTTGATCGCCTGACAACCGAGCGCTCGCCTGACAACCGAGCCAGCCATTCCGTGAGATCAGAGTCTTCGTGGTATAGGCTAGAACTGATGGCGGCATTCAAGAGAATCCGGAAGGTCTAACCTTGTCTGTGGTATTCTGAGTAGGATTCAATGATTGAATGACTGTGACGTGCTTCAAACTCCTGAAGGCGGGGCGTTAGTGACAGACGCAAAAGAATCACTGGATTCTATTCTGGCCTGATTGAGAACCGACAGATGGATAGCCGTGCCGTGACAGGGTGCGTTGAACATTTCCACTGAGAGGATGGGAGGTAGCTACTGACAACGGTGAAACCCTTGCATAAGCTTGCCATGGAAAGGAGTAAGAAGGATTGGATGAAGACAGTAGGAAAGCAGAGAGACGGAAGGAACACAGCATCTCCATACGCTTATCTGAAATTCCCACCAATGAATTACATAAGTATCTCTATCTTTATCTTTATGTTTTATTCGTATATCATTCATATCCATTTGAGTTTGCCTGACTAAGATTTACAAGGTGACCATAGCTTGCTTCATACCAACAATCTCTGTGGGATTGACCCTTACGCGCGTAAGGTTTATTACTTGGACGACCCAGTACACTTGCTGGTTAGTTGTGCGAAGTTGTGTTTATGCCATGGTATTGAACACCAAGTTTTTGGATTCATTACCGGGGATTATTTGATTTGTGAAAAGTATTGATCACAATTTCGCGCTATCAAGTTTTTGGCGCCGTTGCCGGGGATTGTTCGAGTATGGACAACTGACGGTTCATCTTGTTGCTTAGATTAGGTATTTTTTCTTCAGAGTTCTTAAGAATGAATTCTAGAGTTTCATGATGATCTGTTGAAATCTGGCTGGCTGTGAAGCCATGTCTAATTTCATTGGACCGAGGTTTCAACTTATCATCACAAGAGCTTGTTGATTTCTATCAATCTTGCTGTTGGAGCAGTGATCTGCTAAGGCTTGGCTGGCCATTGGCCATGTCTAGTGTTTTGGACCGAAGCTTTCTTTGAAAGCTTGGCTGGCTATGAAGCCATGTCTAATTCCTGGACCGGAGTCTTAGACTAAACATTGCATGATTCCTGGAATTCTCATTAAGAATTTTGATACCTTTATTTTCTTTTTCCACTTAATTTTCGAAAAAGCACAAAAAAAATTACAAAATCATAAAATCCAAAAATATTTTATGTTTCTTGTTGAGTCTAGTGTCTCATATTAAGTTTGGTGTCAATTGCATGTTTCTGTTCTTTTTGCATTCATGCATTTGTCTTCATTTAATCTTCAAGTTGTTCTTGATGATTTCTTACTCTGATCTTTGAATTCTCTTGACTTGAGTGTTTATGTGTCTCATATGCATTATCATTAGTGTCAGTAGTATACAAACTGCTAAGTTTGGTGTCTTGCATGCATTGTTATTTGATTTTAGTTGCATTTTGATTATTCCTCACTATTAAAAATCCAAAAAAATTTTTAATTTGTGTCTTCTCAAGTCAATAATACAGAGAATTGAAGATTCAGAACATTCAGCAGAGGAATTGCACAGAAAAAGCTGGGCGTTCAAAACGCCCAGTGAGGAAGACAGACTGGCGTTTAAACGCCAGCCAGGGTGCCTGGCTGGGCGTTTAACGCCCAAAAGGGTAGAGTTTTGGGCGTTAAACGCCAGAATGTGCACCATTCTGGGCGTTTAACGCCAGGATGGCACAAGAGGGAAGATTCTGTTTTTAATGCCAATTTTTTTTCAAGTTTTCAAAATTTTTCAAAATCAAATCTTTTTCAAATCAAATCTTTTCAATCAAATGTTTTCAAAATCAATTTCTTTCTATTTTCAAAGATACTTGCTACCAATTAATGATTTGATTCAACATTTCAAGTATGTTGTCTTTTCTGTTGAGAAAGGTTTAATGTTTGAATCATATCTTTTCTTGTTAGTCAAGTCATTAATTTTTAAAATCAAATCTTTTTTTTAAAATGTTTTTCAAATCATATCTTCTCAATCACATCTTTTTAAAACTAATCATATCTTCTTAACCACATCTTTTTCAAAATAGCTTTCAATCAAATCCTTTTGATTTCTAATTTCAAATTCTTTTTCAAAAATCACTTGATTTCTTTCCCACTTTTATTTTCGAAAATCAATTAGTGTTTTTCAAAATGTTTTCAAAATTCTTTACTTAATTTTCGAATACTACTTCCCTTCTTCTCACATCCTTCTATTAATGGACTAACACTATTCCTTAATGCACAATTCGAACTCCATCTCTATTGATAAGCTCGAATTTTCTACCTCTGCCTTCTATTTTTCTTTTCCTCTGACACCTCAAGGAATCTCTATACTGTGACATATAGGATTCCACATTTTCTTGTTCTCTTCTCTTTCTTATGAGCAGGAGCAAGGACAAAAGCATTCTTGTTGAGGCTGATCCTGAACCTGAAAGGACCTTGAAGCGAAAGCTAAGAGAAGCCAAGGCACAACTCTCTGTAGAGGACCTAACAGAAATACTCAAAGAAAAAGAACCCATGGCAGCCGAAAACAACAACAATGCCAACAATGCAAGGAAGATGCTGGGTGACTTTACTGCACCTACTCCCGACTTCTATGGGAGAAGCATCTCTATCCCTGCCATTGGAGCAAACAACTTTGAGCTTAAGCCTCAATTAGTTTCTCTAATGCAACAGAATTGCAAGTTCCATGGACTTCCATTGGAAGATCCTCATCAGTTCTTAGCTGAATTCTTGCAAATCTGTGACACTGTCAAGAATAATGGGGTTGACCCTGAGGTCTATAGACTTATGCTATTCCCTTTTGCTGTAAGAGACAGAGCTAGGACATGGTTGGACTCACAACCTAAAGAAAGCCTGAACTCTTGGGAAAAGCTAGTCAATGCCTTCTTGGCAAAGTTCTTTCCACCTCAAAAATTGAGTAAGCTTAGAGTGGAAGTCCAAACCTTCAGACAGAAGGAAGGAGAATCCCTCTATGAAGCTTGGGAAAGATACAAACAATTAATCAAAAAGTGTCCCTCTGATATGCTTTCTGAATGGAGCATCATAGGTATTTTCTATGATGGTCTCTCTGAACTGTCCAAGATGTCTTTGGATAGCTCTGCTGGAGGATCTCTTCATCTGAAGAAGACGCATACAGAAGCTCAAGAGCTGATTGAAATGGTTGCAAATAACCAATTCATGTACACTTCTGAAAGGAATCTTGTGAACAATGGGACTAATCAGAAGAAAGGAGTTCTTGAGATTGACACTCTGAATGCCATATTGGCTCAAAACAAGATATTGACTCAGCAAGTCAATATGATTTCTCAAAGTCTGTCTGGAATGCAAAATGCACCAAGCAGTACTAAGGAAGCTTCATCTGAAGAAGAAGCTTATGATCCTGAGAACCCTTCAATGGAAGAGGTGAATTACATGGGAGAACCCTATGGAAACACCTATAATCCTTCATGGAGAAATCATCCAAATCTCTCATGGAAGGATCAACAGAGACCTCAACAAGGTTTCAACAATAGTAATGGTGGAAGAAACAGGTTTAGCAATGGCAAGCCTTTTCCATCATCTTCTTAGCAACAGACAGAGAGTTCTAAGCAGAACACCTCTGACTTAGCAACCATGGTCTCTGATCTAATCAAAACCACTCAAAGTTTCATGACTGAAACAAGGTCCTCCATTAGAAACTTGGAGGCACAAGTGGGTCAGCTGAGCAAGAAAATTACTGAACTCCCTCCTAGTACTCTTCCAAGCAATACAGAAGAAAATCCAAAAGGAGAGTGCAAAGCCATCAACATGGCCGAATTTGGAGAGGAGGAAGAGGCAGTGAACGCCACTGAGGAAGACCTCAATGGACGTCCACTGGCCTCCAATAAGTTCCCTAATGAGGAACCATGGGAATCTGAGGCTCAAAATGAGACCATAGAGATTCCATTGGACTTACTTCTGCCATTCATGAGCTCTTATGAGTATTCTTCCTCTGAAGAGGATGAGTATGTCACTGAAGAGCAAGTTGCCAAATACCTTGGAGCAATCATGAAGCTAAATGACAAGTTATTTGGAAATGAGACTTGGGAGGATGAACCCCCTTTGCTCACCAAAGAACTGGATAACTTGTCTAGGCAGAAATTACCTCAAAAGAGACAGGATCCTGGGAAGTTTTCAATACCTTGTACCATAGGCACCATGACCTTCAAGAAGGCCTTGTGTGACCTAGGGTCAAGTGTAAACCTCATGCCTCTCTCTGTAATGGAGAAGCTAGGGATCTTTGTGGTGCAAGCTGCAAAAATCTCACTAGAGATGGCAGACAACTCAAGAAAACAAGCTTATGGACTTGTAGAGGATGTTCTGGTAAAAGTTGAAGACCATTACATCCCTGCTGATTTCATAGTCCTAGAGACTGGGAAGTGCAAGGATGAATCCATCATCCTTGGCAGACCCTTCCTAGCCACAGCAAAGGCTGTGATTGATGTTGATAGAGGAGAATTGATCATTCAAGTGAATGAAGAATCCTTTGTGTTTAAGGCTCAAGGATATCCCTCTGTCACCATGGAGAGGAAGCATGAAGAGCTTTTCTCAAAACAGAGCCAAACAGAGCCCCCACAGTCAAACTCTAAGTTTGGTGTTGGGAGGCCACAACCAACTTCTAAGTTTGGTGTTGAACCCCCACATTCAAACTCTAAGTTTGGTGTTGGGAGGTTCCAACATTGCTCTGAGCACCTGTGAGGCTCCATAAAAGCCCACTGTCAAGCTACTGACATTAAAGAAGCGCTTGTTGGGAGGCAACCCAATGTTATATTTTATCTATTCTCTTTTGTTATTTTATGTTTTTTTGTAGGTTGATGATCATGAGAAGTCACAAAATCAATGGAAAAAGCAAAACCAGAATGAAAAACAGAAAGAAAAATAGCACACCCTGGAGGAAGAACCCACTGGCGTTTAAACGCCAGTGAGGCTAGCAGATGGGCGTTTAACGCCCAGTCTAGCACCATTCTGGGCGTTTAACGCCAGAAAGGGGCACCAGACTGGCGTTAAACGCCAGAAAGGGGCACCAGACTGGCGTTAAACGCCAGAAAAGGGCAAGCACTTGGCGTTAAACGCCAGAAATGGGCACCAGCCCGGCGTTTAACGCCAGAAATGGCTAAAAACGCATGTTTGCATGCCATTTGGTGCAGGGATGACTTTTCCTTGACACCTCAGGATCTGTGGACCCCACAGGATCCCCACCTACCCCACCACTCTCTCTCTTCTTCACCCATTCACCAATCACCTCAACTCCTCTTCCCCAAAAACCCTTCACCTATCAAATCCCATCTTTCTCTTCACCACTCACATCCATCCTTCATAAAACCCCACCTACCTCACCATTCAAATTCAAACCACTTTCCCACCCAAACCCCCCCATACATGACCGAACCATCACCCCCCCACTCCTATATAAACCCTCCTTCACTCCTTCATTTTCACACATCATAAACACTCTTTCTCCTCTTTTTGGCCGAACACAAAGCCATCCCCATCTCCCTCATTTCTTCTTCTTCTACTCTCTTCTTTCTTCTTTTGCTCAAGGACGAGCAAACCTTTTAAGTTTGATATGGTAAAAGCATTGCTTTTTGTTTTTCCATAACCATTTATAGCATCCAAGGCCGGAGAAACCTCTAGAAAGAGGAAAGGGAAGGCAAAAGCTTCCACCTCCGAGTCATGGGAGATGGAGAGATTCATCTCAAGGGTGCATCAAGACCACTTCTATGAAGTTGTGGCCTTGAAGAAGGTGATCCCCGAGGTCCCTTTTTCACTCAAAAAGAGTGAATATCCGGAGATCCGACATGAGATCCGAAGAAGAGGTTGGGAAGTTCTTACCAACCCCATTCAACAAGTCAGAATCTTAATGGTTCAAGAGTTCTATGCCAATGCATGGATCACCAAGAACCATGATCAAAGTGTGAACCCGGATCCAAAGAATTGGCTTACTATGGTTCGGGGGAAATACTTGGTTTTTAGTCCAAAAAATGTAAGGTTGGCATTCAACTTGCCCATGATGCAAGGAGATGAACATCCTTACACTAGAAGGGTCAACTTTGATCAAAGGTTGGACCAAGTCCTCACAGTCATATGTGAAGAGGGCGCCCAATGGAAGAGAGATTCAAGAGGGAAGCCGGTTCAATTGAGAAGGCATGACCTCAAACCCGTGGCTAGAGGATGGTTGGCGTTTATCCAACGCTCAATCATTCCCACTAGCAACCGGTCCAAAGTTACTATAGACCGGGCTATCATGATTCATAGCATCATGATTGGAGAAGAAATAGAAGTTCATGAGGTGATATCCCAAGAACTCTATAAGGTGGCAGACAAGTCCTCTACCTTGGCAAGGTTAGCCTTTCCTCATCTCATTTGTCACCTCTGTTATTCGGTTGGAGTTGACATAGAGGGAGACATACCTATTGATGAGGACAAGCCCATCACTAAGAAAAGGATGGAGCAAACAAGAGACCCCTCTCATCATGAGATCCCTGAGATGCCTCAAGGGATGCACTTTCCTCCACAAAACTATTGGGAGCAACTAAACACCTCCCTAGGAGAATTGAGTTCCAACATGGGACAACTAAGGGTGGAGCACCAAGAACATTCCATTCTCCTCCATGAAATTAGAAAAGATCAAAGAATCATGAGAGAGGAGCAACAAAGACAAGGAAGAGAAATTGAGGAGCTCAAGCACTCCATAGGATCTTCAAGAGGAAGAACAGGCCGCCATCACTAAGGTGGACCCGTTCTTTAATTTCCTTGTTCTTTATTTTCCTATTTTTCGAAAATTATGCTTGTGTTTATCTATGTTTGTGTCTTGTGATCATTAGTGTCTTATTGTCTATGCCTTAAAGTTATGAATGTCCTATGAATCCATCACCTTTCTTGAATAAAAAAATGTTCTTAATTGAAAAAGAAAAGAATTGCATGAATTTTGAATTTTATAACAGTTTAATTATTTTGATGTGGTGGCAATACTTTTGTTTTCTGAATGTATGCTTAAACAGTGCATATGTCTTTTGAATTTGTGGTTCATGAATGTTGGCTCTTGAAAGAATGATGAAAAAGGAGAAATGTTACTGAGCGGATAATTTGTACGCTTTTTGGCATTGTTTTTAGTATGTTTTTAGTATGATCTAGTTAGTTTTTAGTATATTTTTATTAGTTTTTAGTTAAAATTCACTTTTCTGGACTTTACTATGAGTTTGTGTGTTTTTCTGTGATTTCAGGTATTTTCTGGCTGAAATTGAGGGACCTGAGCAAAAATCTGATTCAGAGACTGAAAAGGACTGCAGATGCTGTTGGATTCTGACCTCCCTACACTCGAAGTGGATTTTCTGGAGCTACAGAAGCCCAATTGGTGAGCTCTCAACGGCGTTGGAACGTAGACATCCTGGTCTTTCCAGCAATATATGATAGTCCATACTTTGTCCAAGATTTGATGGCCCAAACTGGCGTTCAAAGTCACCCTTAGAATTTCCAGCGTTAAACGCCGGAACTGGCACAAGGATGGGAGTTAAACGCCCAAACTGGCACAAAAGCTGGCGTTTAACTCCAAGAAGAGTCTCTATACGAAAATGCTTTAATGCTCAGCCCAATCACACACCAAGTGGGCCCGGAAGTGGATTTTTATGTCATTTACTCATCTCTGTAAACCCTAGGCTACTAGTTCTCTATAAGTAGGACCTTTTACTATTGTATTTGGAGCTTTTGATCATGTTTTTATGATTAAACCCTCTTTGGGAGGCTGGCCATTCGGCCATGCCTAGACCTTGTTCTTATGTATTTTCAACGGTGGAGTTTCTACACACCATAGATTAAGGTGTGGAGCTCTGCTGTACCTCGAGTATTAATGCAATTACTATTATTCTTCTATTCAATTCCGCTTGTTCTTGTTCTAAGATATCACTTGTTCTTCAATTTGATGAATGTGATGATCCGTGACACTCATCATCATTCTCACCTATGAACGTGTGACTGACAACCACCTCCGTTCTACCTTAGATTGGGTGAATATCTCTTGGATTCCTGATACACGATGCATGGTTGATCGCCTGACAACCGAGCGCTCGCCTGACAATCGAGCCAGCCATTCCGTGAGATCAGAGTCTTCGTGGTATAGGCTAGAACTGATGGCGGCATTCAAGAGAATCCGGAAGGTCTAACCTTGTCTGTGGTATTCTGAGTAGGATTCAATGATTGAATGACTGTGACGTGCTTCAAACTCCTTAAGGCGGGGCGTTAGTGACAGACGCAAAAGAATCACTGGATTCTATTCCGGCCTGATTGAGAACCGACAGATGGATAGCCGTGCCGTGACAGGGTGCGTTGAACATTTCCACTGAGAGGATGGGAGGTAGCCACTGACAACGGTGAAACCCTTGCATAAGCTTGCCATGGAAAGGAGTAAGAAGGATTGGATGAAGACAGTAGGAAAGCAGAGAGACGGAAGGAACACAGCATCTCCATACGCTTATCTGAAATTCCCACCAATGAATTACATAAGTATCTCTATCTTTATCTTTATGTTTTATTCGTATATCATTCATATCCATTTGAGTTTGCCTGACTAAGATTTACAAGGTGACCATAGCTTGCTTCATACCAACAATCTCTGTGGGATCGACCCTTACTCGCGTAAGGTTTATTACTTGGACGACCCAGTACACTTGCTGGTTAGTTGTGTGAAGTTGTGTTTATGCCATGGTATTGAACACCAAGTTTTTGGATTCATTACCGGGGATTATTTGATTTGTGAAAAGTATTGATCACAATTTCGCGCTATCAAGTTTTTGGCGCCGTTGCCGGGGATTGTTCGAGTATGGACAACTGACGGTTCATCTTGTTGCTTAGATTAGGTATTTTTTCTTCAGAGTTCTTAAGAATGAATTCTAGAGTTTCATGATGATCTGTTGAAATCTGGCTGGCTGTGAAGCCATGTCTAATTTCATTGGATCGAGGTTTCAACTTATCATCACAAGAGCTTGTTGATTTCTATCAATCTTGCTGTTGGAGCAGTGATCTGCTAAGGCTTGGCTGGCCATTGGCCATGTCTAGTGTTTTGGACCGAAGCTTTCTTTGAAAGCTTGGCTGGCTGTGAAGCCATGTCTAATTCCTGGACCGGAGTCTTAGACTAAACATTGCATGATTCCTGGCGTTTAACTCCAGACAGCAGCATGTACTTGGCGTTCAACGCCATGTTACGTCGTCGATTTCCGAATAAAGTATAGACTATTATATATTGCTGGAAAGCTCTGGATGTCGACTTTCCAAAGCCGTTGAGAGCGCGCTAATTGGAGTTCTGTAGCTCCAGAAAATCCATTTCGAGTGCAGGGAGGTCAGATTCCAACAGCATCAGCAGTCCTTTTGTCAGCCTTTTTCAGAGTTTTGCTCAAGTCCCTCAATTTCAGCCAGATTTTACCTGAAATCACAGAAAAACACACAAACTCATAGTAAAGTCTAGAAATGTGAATTTAACATAAAAACTAATGAAAACATCCCTAAAAGTAGCTTAAACTTACTAAAAACTACCTAAAAACAATGCCAAAAAGCGTATAAATTATCCGCTCATCACAACACCAAACTTAAATTGTTGCTTGTCCCCAAGCAACTGAAAATCAATTAGGATAAAAAGAAGAGAGTATACTATAAATTCTAAAATATCAATGAGTATTAATTATAATTAGATGAGCGGGACTTGTAGCTTTTTGCTTCTGAACAGTTTTGGCATCTCACTTTTTCCTTTGTAGTTTAGAGTGATTGGCGTCTCTGGGAACTTAGAATTTTGGATAGTGTTATTGACTTTCCTAGTTAAGCATGTTGATTCTTGAACACAGCTACTTATGAGTCTTGGCCGTGGCCCTAAGCACTTTGTTTTCCAGTATTACCACCGGATACATAAATGCCACAGACACATAACTGGGTGAACCTTTTTTAGATTGTGACTTAGCTTTGCTAGAGTCCCCAGTTAGTGGTGTCCAGAGCTCTTAAGCACACTCTTTTGCTTTGGATCACGACTTTAACCACTCAGTCTCAAGCTTTTCACTTGGACCTTCATGACACAAGCACATGGTTAGGGACAGCTTGATTTAGCCGCTTAGGCCTGGATTTTATTTCCTTGGGCCCTCCTATCCATTGATGCTCAAAGCCTTGGATCCTTTTTACCCTTGCCTTTTGGTTTTAAGGGCTATTGGCTCTTTCTGCTTGCTTTTTCTTTTTCTCTCTTTTTTTTTTGTTTTTTTTTCGCCATTTTTTTGTAAGCTTTTGCTTTTTCACTGCTTTTTCTTGCTTCAAGAATCAATTTCATGATTTTTCAGATCCTCAATAACATTTCTCTTTGTTCATCATTCTTTCAAGAGCCAACAATTTTAACACTCATAAACAACAATATCAAAAGACATATGCACTGTTCAATCATTCATTCAGAAAACAAGAGTATTGTCACCACATTAATATAATTAAATTAAATTCAAGGATAAATTCGAAATTCATGTACTTCTTGTTCTTTTGAATTAAAACATTTTTCATTTAAGAGAGGTTAAGGACTAATGGATTTATTCATAGCTTTAAGGCATGGTTACATACTAATGATCATGAAGTAAAGACACAAAACATAGATAAACACAACATTAAAAACCGAAAAGCAGAAAGAAATAAGAACAAGGAATGAATCCACCTTTAGTGGCGTCTTCTTCTTGAAGGACCAATGATGTTCTTTTTGAGCTCCTCTATGTCTCTTCCTTGCTTCTGTTGAATGATTCCTAGTAATTTTGGTGTTTCTACCCTCAGTTGCTTCCAATATTTGTGTGGAGGACAACTTATCCCCTGAGGTATCTCAGGGATCTCTTGATTTGCAGCCACATGTTCTACCACTGAGCTATGACGGCTTTATATGAGTCTTTCCATCTCCCAAGACTCAGAGGTGGAAGCTTTTGTCTTCCCTTTGAGGTTTCTCTGGCCTTAGGTGCCATTAATGGTAATGGAAAAGCAAAAAAAGCTATGCTTTTACCACATCAAACTTAAAATATTGCTCGCCCTCGAGCAAGAGAAGAAAGAAGAGAGGAAGAAGAAGAAGAAGAAAATGGAGGTGAGTGAGGGGAGATGGATTCGGCTATATGGGTGGGATTGGGTGGGAAAGAGAAGTTGAATTGTAAAGGTAGGTGGGGTGTATGGGGAAGAGTGGATAGATGTAGGTGGTGAATGAAAAACAGAAGGGATGACCATGAATGGAAAGAGAGAGGGCGAGGTAGGTGGGGATCCTGTGAGGTCCACAGATCCTGAGGTGTCAAGGAATTCCATCCCTGCACCAAATAGGCATGTAAAATGCCTTTGCACACCATTCTGGCATTTAAACGCCCATTGGTGCACATTCTGGGCGTTCAACGCCCATGTAAAGCATGTTTCTGGCGTTGAACGCCAGTTTCATGCTTGTTACTGGCGTTCAGCGCCAGTTTTTCCTCTCTGGGCACATTCCTGGCGTTCAGCGCCAGAATGTTGCTTGTTTCTGGCGTTCAGCGCCAGAATGATGCTCTGTTCTGGCGTTGAACGCCAGCCAGATGCATCTTACTGGCGTTGAACGCCAGCCTGTGCGTCCTCCAGGGTGAAAAATTTTTTCTTCTGCTGTTTTTGATTCTGTTTTTAATTTTTATGATTTTTTCGTGACTCCTCATGATCATGTACCTAATAAAACACAAAATAACAGTAAAATAGAATAAAATAAAAATTAGATAAATAAAATTGGGTTGCCTCCCAACAAGCGCTTCTTTAATGTCAATAGCTTGACAGTGGCTCTCATGGAGCCACAAGGTGATCAGGTCAATGTTGTATAGTTGCCAACACCAAACTTAGAGTTTGGATAAGGGGTCTTGACACCAAACTTAGAGTTTGGTTGTGGCCTCACAACACCAAACTTAGAGTTTGACTGTGTGGGCTTTTCTTGACTCTGAACTGAGAGAAGCTCTTCATGCTTACTCTCTTTTGTCACAGAGGGATGACCATGTGCCTTAAACACAAGGTAGTCCCCATTTAATTGAAGGACTAATTCACCTCTGTTGACATCTATCACAACTTCTGCTGTGGCTAGGAAAGGTCTTCCAAGGATGATGCAATCATCCTCTTCCTTCCTAGTGTCTAAGATTATGAAATCAGCAGGGATGTAAAGGTCTTCAACCTTTACTAACACGTCCTCTACTATTCCATAAGCTTGTCTCAATGACTTGTCTGCCAGTTGTAATGAGAACAAGGCAGGTTGTACCTCAATGATCCCCAGCTTCTCCATTACAGAGAGTGGCATAAGATTTATCCCTGACCCTAGATCACATAGAGCCTTTTCAAAAGTCATGGTGCCTGTGGTACAAGGTATTAAGAACTTGCCAGGATCTTGTTTCTTTTGAGGTAGAATTTGCTGAATTCAGGTATTCACTAATGAGCAAGGGAGGTTCACTTTCCCAAGTCTCATTACCAAACAACTTGGCATTCAGCTTCATGATAGCTCCTAAATATTGAGCAACTTGCTCTCCAGTTACATCTTCATCCTCTTCAGAGGATGAATAGTCTTCAGAGCTCATGAATGGTAGAAGGAGATTTAATGGAATCTCTATGGTCTCTATATGAGCCTCAGATTCCTTTGGATCCTTAATAGGAGACTCCTTCTTGCTTGAAGGACGTCCCAGGAGGTCTTCCTCACTAGGATTTTCGTCCTCCTCCTCCCTTGTGCATTCGGCCACATTGATCACATCAATGGCCTTGCACTCTCCTTTTGGATTCTCTTCTGTATTGCTTGGGAGAATACTGGGAGGAGTTTTAATAACTTTCTTACTCAGCTGGCCCACTTGTGCCTCCAAATTTCTGATGGAGGATCTTGTTTCATTCATGAAACTGAAAGTGGCCTTTGACAGATCAGAGACTATATTGGCTAAATTAGAAGTGTTTTGTTCAGAATTCTCTGTCTGTTGCTGAGAAGATGATGGATATGGCTTGCTATTCCTCAGCCTATTGCGTCCACCATTGTTAAAGCCTTGTTGAGGCTTTTGTTGATCCTTCCATGAGAAATTTGGATGATTTCTCCATGATGAGTTATAGGTGTTTCCATAAGGTTCACCCATGTAATTAACCTCTGCCATGGCAGGGTTCTCATGATCATAAGCTTCTTCAGAAGCTGCCTCTTTAGTACTGTTGGATGCATGTTGCCATCCATTTAGACTTTGAGAGATCATGTTGACCTGCTGAGTCAACACTTTGTTCTGAGCCAATATGGCATTCAGAGCATCAATTTCAAGAACTCCTTTCTTCTGAGGTATCCCATTATTCACAGAATTCCTCTCAGAGGTGTACATAAATTGGTTGTTTGCAACCATGTCAATGAGTTCTTGAGCCTCTTCAGGCGTTTTCTTCAGGTGAATAGATCCACCTGCAGAATGGTCCAATGATATTTTCGAAAATTCAGATAGACCATAATAGAATATATCTAATATGGACCATTCTGAAAACATGTCAGATGGACATCTTTTGGTCAGCTGCTTGTATCTTTCCCAAGCTTCATAGAGGGATTCACCATCTTTTTGTTTGAAGGTTTGAACATCCACTCTCAGCTTGCTCAGCTTTTGAAGAGGAAAGAATTTATCCAAGAAGGCAGTGACCAGCTTGTCCCAGGAGTCCAGGCTATCCTTAGGTTGTGAATCCAACCATATTCTAGCTCTGTCTCTTACAGCAAAAGGGAAAAGCATGAGTCTGTAGACTTCAGGATCAACTCCATTCGTCTTTACAGTCTCACAGATCTGCAAGAACCCAGTTAAAAACTGATAAGGATCTTCAGACGGAAGTCCATAAAACTTGCAGTTTTGTTGCATTAAGGCAACTAGCTGAGGTTTCAGCTCAAAGTTATTGGCTCCAATGGCAGGAATGGAGATGTTTCTTCCATCAAACTTGGACGTTGGCTTTGAAAAGAAAATTACCTAATCTGAGCAACAAGATGAACCGTCAGTTGTCCATACTCGAACAATCCCCGGCAACGGCGCCAAAAACTTGGTGGACGAAATTGTGATCCATATTCTTTTGTACTTGTATGAAATCATTATTGTGGCACCAGTTGAATTCACAACTCCGTTCAACTAACCAGCAAGTGTACTGGGTCGTCCAAGTAATAAACCTTACGCGAGTAAGGGTCGATCCCACAGAGATTGCTGGTATGAAGCAAGCTATGGTCTCCTTGTAAATCTCAGTTAGGCAGATTAAATTGGTTTATGGGTTTTCAAAAATTAATAATAAAAAGAAAATAAAAAGGGATAGAAATACTTATGTAAATCAATAGTGAGAATTTCAGATAGGTGTATGGAGATGCTGTGCTCCTCTTGAAACTCTGCTTCACTACTCACTCTTCCTTCAATCCTTCTTATTCCTTTCCATGGCAAGCTGTATGTAGGGCTTCACCATCATCGGTGGCTACTTTCAATCCTCTCGAGAAAATGGTCCTATGCGCTGTCACTGCACGGCTAATCGTCTGGAGGCATCACCCTTGGTTGATGGCTACATCCCATCCTCTCAGTGAAAATGGTCCAAATGCTCTGTCACAGCACGGCTAATCATCTGTCGGTTCTCAATTAGGTTGGAATAGAATCCATTGATTCTTTTGCGTTTGTCACTAACGCCCAGCCTTCAGGAGTTTGAAGCTCGTCACAGTCATTCAATACCGGAATCCTACTCGGAATACCACAGACTAGGTTAGACTTTCCGGATTCCCAGGATCCTACTCGGAATACCACAGACAAGGTTAGACTTTCCGGATCCTCATGAATGCCGCCATCTATCTAGCTTATACCACGAAGATTCTGTTGGGGAATCTAAGAGATATGCGCCCGGCCTAAGGTAGAACAGAAGTGGTTGTCAATCATGCGCGTTCATAAGTGAGAATGATGATGAGTGTCACGGATCATCACATTCATCAAGTTAAGTATAACGTATATCTTGGAATAAGAATAAGAGAGAATTGAATAAAAAGTAATAGTGATTGTATTGAAACTTGAGGTACAGCAGAGCTCCACACCCTTAATCTATGGTGTGCAGAAACTCCACTGTTGAAAATACATAAGTAAAAGGTTCAGGCATGGCCGAATGGCCAGCCCCCTTGAGTGATCAAGAGACCGAATAATCAAAGGCTAAACAGTCAAGAGATTAAATTGTCAAAAGATGTCTAATACAATAGTAACTTATTTTATTTATACTAGACTAGCTACTAGGGTTTACATGAGTAAGTAATTGATGCATAAATTCACTTCCGGGGCCCACTTGGTGTATGCTTGGGCTGCGCTTGATCTATCCACGAGCTGAGGCTTTTCTTGGAGTTGAACTCCGAGTTATGACGTGTTTTGGACGTTCAACTCCGGATCATGACGTTTTTCTGGCGTTTAACTCCAGACAGCAGCAGGTACTTGGAGTTCAACGCCAAGTTACGTCGTCGATTTCCGAATAAAGTATGGACTATTATATATTGATGGAAAGCTCTGGATGTCTACTTTCCAACGCCGTTGAGAGCGCGCCAATTGGAGTTCTGTAGCTCCAGAAACTCTATTTCGAGTGCAGGGAGGTCAGATTCTAACAGCATCAGCAGTCCTTTTGTCAGCCTTTTTCAGAGTTTTGCTCAAGTCCCTCAATTTCAGCCAGATTTTACCTGAAATCACAGAAAAACACACAAACTCATAGTAAAGTCCAGAAATGTGAATTTAACATAAAAACTAATGAAAACATCCCTAAAGGTAGCTTAAACTTACTAAAAACTACCTAAAAACAATGCCAAAAAGCGTATAAATTATCCGCTCATCAAACCGACAATGTGATATCACAGCCAGTAGAGCAGGCATTCATCATATGCATTTCTATCTGTTTGTATGCTTTGTTTACTTGTAATGGCTTGCCTAATTGAATAACATGTTTACTTGCTATTTGAATTAATTGCCTTATATGCTTCTACTTGTGTTTTACTTGCATTGTATATTACTTGTGTTTTCTGCTGGGATTGAGGAGGTTCGGAAGGCGGTGGCAATGGGATCGCATGGAGGATCGGTTGGTGAAGGTTGTGGGACAGCGGTGTTTGAGTAGAATAGAAATCCCCCTAAGATAGATAACCTGATTTATTTAAGTCAAAGTTGGTATTTTATGCTTATCTGTTTTAGAATGCTTTAAGCCTGAATCTTGTGATGGGTATGGAGTCTAGGATTGCCTTTGGCGTCCCAGGGTCTTATATCCTATATCACTCGGCACTGTTACCATACTGAGAACCTCTGGTTCTCATACCATATCTTTGTTGTGTTTTTTAGATGCAAGTCGCAACCCACCTCGGTGATTTGCTTTGGATGGTGACAGAAGCGGAGGATCTTGGATTCTTTTGGAGTCTTTTTGGCATATTTTGTTTATACATTTCTCCTTTTGTATTTTGTTTTGCCTAGAGTACTATATATGAGAGAACAAAACTTGTATAAGCTGTTTGTACTGTAGGTTTCTGTATGGTCTGTATATGGCTAGCCGGCTTAAACTCCGCGAGTCGTGGCTAGTTCCTTATGATATTACACTATTATATTATTATCCTGTTTATATTTCATCTATATATTGCACCTTAAGCTATTAGCTTCGTTAGTACGTTTTGCGCTTTTAAAATCCTATTTTGAGCTATATCCTTCATCGGGCTTCTAGATTATATTATTATATATATGTCATGTATGAGCTTAGAATTGTCGTAATCTTTGATTAACCTTTGCTTTACGACGCAAGGTAAGGCTTAGGCTAATTAGGGTGTTACATTTAGTGGTATCAGAGCGGTTCATCCTCGTGAGCCTGAGGGATGGACCGATCGTGCTTCATTGCATACTTTGTGTGTCTTTTCTTTGATGCTATTAGGTTATCTGCTTGATATATGCATATTATGCTTGTTTGTGAGTGCCTGTTTAGGATAATTGAAGCACTAGACTTTTGATATTGAGACTGATAACCTTGATATCAATTGTTTGGTGTAGACAAGAACCCTACATGACTATTCGTGGGCGAGGTCAAACACGTACGCGAGAAAGTAGGAATGAGCAACCAGCTGACAATCATGCCAAATTCACGGCGACAATAGCGAATCTCGCTAATACCATGGAAGCTAATGCTGCTGCGACTCTGCAAGCTGTGCAGAGATTGGGCCAATCCGCTGGGAACGGAAATGGTAATGGGAATGACGAAGGGAATGCCAATGATAATGCTGAGGGTGATGGCGACAACATGGGAGGAGTTCCGATGACCCTGGCGACGTTCCTTAACATTCATCTGCCAACCTTTTGGGGATCGACTAATCCTATTGAAGCGGTCCACTAGTTCCAGGCTATGGAGTGTGCTTTACAGGCGTAACATGTTCACCTCAATCAATATATAGAGTTTGCCGCTTATTAACTAGCGGGAGAGGCCCAACCCTGGTGGCAAGCTGAGTGTCGCTTGCTACAGCTTCAGAACGCCGACATTCCATGGGAGGTGTTCCAAACGGCTTTCTATAAGAAATACTTCCATGAGTCTGCAAGGGAAGCAAAGGAGATGGAGCTAATGCAGGTGAAGCAAGGTTCCATGTCTGTGGCTGATTACACCAACAAGTTCGAAGAGCTTTGTAGGTTTTCTCAGGTGTGTCAGGGTAACCCGGAGACTTACGAGAGCTGGAGATGCGATAAGAACCAAAGGGGTTTGAAGGATAACATTATAACTGCTGTGACTCCTTTGGAGATCCGTGTCTTCTCTGACTTAGTGAACAAGGCTAGAGTAGTGGAAGAATATGCCAAGACCGTGGCAGCATCCAAGGACGCTCATGAAGGGAGCTCTAGTCGGGGGCGTGGCAAGTATTTTCATCCGAGAGGACAAAGCTTCAAGAGAGGAGGATATGCGCCTCAAAGCCAAGGGCACTTTAGAAGGAATAATCAGAATCAATTTCAGTATGCTAAGGGAAGAGGAAATCAGAGTAAGAATTCTCCGGATTTGACTTGTGTACGTTGTGGGCGTTTCCATCCTTATGACTCATGCAAAATTGGTTTAGGTGGTTGTTTCAAGTGTGGGTTTCCTGGCCACATTGTGAGGGATTGCCCTCGTGGGAGGAATCATGATGCAGGTCAAAATCAGCATCAAGGTCGAGTCTTTGCTGTGAATGCCAAGGATGCTTCCAAGGCGGATCCGTTGATGAGAGGTATATGTCTAATTGGTGATAAATCCTTAGTTGCATTATATGATACTGGAGCTTCACATTCATTTATTTCATTTGCTAAAGTTGAGGAATTAAGCTTGAAAGTGTCAGAGTTACCTTTTGATATGAATGTACATACTCTGCATCAAACAGTTATGACTAGGTCAGGTTGTAGACAAGTAGGTTTTAAGCTTGAGGGTAGAGACTTTGTACACGATCTGATCTGTTTACCAATGGTGGGACTGGAGATGATTTTGAGGTTTGATTGGTTGTCGAAGAACCGGGTTTTGTTGGATTGCTTTGAACGGATAATTCGGTTTATGCCAGAAGGAGAGAATGGGACAGTGGTAGCTATGGGGTATTACCTGAACTCTGTAATGGTGCATTGTAGTGGGAGGAGTGTCAGGGTTATATTCTGTTGGCTGCTAATGCGTTGGGTGATGCCCAGAACTTGGATCAGATTCTGGTGGTTAGAGATTTTCCAGAAGTGTTCCCGAAAGATATCCATGAGTTCCCACCTCAAAGGAAAATTGAGTTTGCGATTGAATTGGTGCCGGGAGCCGGACCAGTATCAATTACACCGTATAGAATGGCTCCGATAGAGCTGGCAGAGCTAAAGACTCAGTTGGAAGAGCTTCTGAATAAGAGGTTCATTCGGCCGAGTGTATCACCGTGGGGAGCGCCAGTTTTATTGGTAAAGAAGAAGGATGGAGGGATGCGCTTGTGCATGGATTACTGGTGCACGAAATTGTGATCATCAACAATGGCGCCAAAAACATGGTAGCGCTCTCAAATGTGAATCACACTTAGTCACAACTCCGCACAACTAACCAGCAAGTGCACTGGGTCGTCCAAGTAATACCTTACGTGAGTAAGGGTCGATCCCACAGAGATTGTTGGCATGAAGCAAGCTATGGTCATCTTGTAAATCTCAGTTAGGCGGATAGTAAATGTTATGGAGTTTTCGAATAATAAATAAAGCATAAAATAAAGAAAGGGTTACTCATGTAATTCAATGGTGGGAATTTCAGATAAGTGTATGGAGATGCTTGTCCCTGTTGGATCTCTGCTTTTCTACTGCCTTCCTTCAATCCTTCTTATTCCTTTCCATGGCAAGCTGTATGTAGAGCATCACCGTTGTCAATGGCTACATCCCATCCTCTCAGTGAAAAAGGTCCAAATGCTCTGTCACGGCACGGCTAATCATCTGTCGGTTCTCGATCATGTTGGAATAAAATCCCTTGATTCTTTTGCGTTTGTCATCACGCCCAACAATCGCGAGTTTGAAGCTCGTCACAGTCACTCAATTCCTGAATCCTACTCGGAATACCACAGACAAAGTTTAGACTTTTCGGATTCTCATGAATGCCGCCATCAGTCTAGCTTATACCACGAAGATTCTGATTAAGGAATCCAAGAGATATGCGCCCGGTCTAAAGTAGAACGGAAGTGGTTGTCAGTCACGCGTTCATAGGTGAGAATGATGATGAGTGTCACGGATCATCACATTCATCATGTTGAAGTGCAACGAATATCTTAGAACAGAAATAGCTGAATTGAATAGAAGAACAATAGTAATTGCATTAATACTCGAGGTACAGCAGAGCTCCACACCTTAATCTATGGTGTGTAGAAACTCTACCGTTGAAAATACATAAGAACAAGGTCTAGGCATGGCCGAATGGCCAGCCTCCCAAAGAGGTTTCAATCATAAAAACATGATCAAAAGATGATCCGAAGAATGAAAGATTCTCCAAATACAACAGCAAAAGGTCCTATTTATAGAGAACTAGTAGCCTAGGGTTTATAGAAATGAGTAAATGACGTAAAAATCCACTTCCGGGACCACTTGGTGTGTGCTTAGTCTGAGCATTGAAGCTTCCATGTGTAGAGACTTTTCTTGGAGTTAAACGCCAGCTTTTGTGCCAGTTTGGGCGTTTAACTCCCACTTTTGTGCCAGTTCTGGTGTTTAACGCCGGGAATTCTGAAGCTGACTTGGAACGCCTATTTGGGCCATCAAATCTCGAGCAAAGTATGGACTATTATATATTTCTGGAAAGCCCTGGATATCTACTTTCCAACGCAATTGAGAGCGCGCCAATTGGGCTTCTGTAGCTCTAGAAAATCCACTTCGAGTGTAGGGAGGTCAGAATCCAACAGCATTTGCAGCCCTTTTCAGCCTCTGAATCAGATTTTTGCTCAGGTCCCTCAATTTCAGCCAGAAAATACCTGAAATCACAGAAAAACACACAAACTCATAGTAAAGTCCAGAAAAGTGAATTTTAAATAAAAACTAATAAAAATATAATAAAAACTAACTAAAACATACTAAAAGCAAACTAAAAACAATGCCAAAAAGCGTATAAATTATCCGCTCATCAATCCTCTATGTCACAGTAAAGAGGTTCCTTATTATTAGTAGAAGAAGAAAGGGGATAAAGAAAGGAGAATCCAAACACAAGGGTGAGAATAAGGGCAGTGATTTGAGATGAAGAGAAGTGTTAGTAAATGAATGAATAAATAGAATAAGATGTGAGAAGGAGAAATTTTCGAAAATAAATTTTGAAAAGGAGTTAAATGATTTTCAAAAATAAAGATAAGAAATAAATTAAAATTAAAATTTAAAATAATTAATTAATTAAAAAAAGAATTTTTGAAAAAGAGGGAGGTATTTTCGAAAATTAGAGAGAGAAAAGTTGTTAGGTGGTTTTGAAAAAGATAAGAAACAAACAAAAAGTCAAATAGTTAGTTGAAAAAGATTTGAAAATCAAATTTGAAAAGATAAGAAGATAAGAAGATAAGAAGTTAGAAAAGATATTTTAAAATCAAATTTTTGAAAAAAGATAAAATTTTGAAAAAAAAGATATGATATAAAAGATAAAATGAAAAGGTATGATTAAAAAGATATGGTTAGAAAGGATTTAATTTTTTAAAATTAAAATTAATTACTTAACTAACAATAAACTAAAGTATAAGATTCTAGAATTTAAAGATTGAATATTTCTTAATAAGAAAGTAACAAACTTCAAATTTTTGAACCAATCACATTATTTGTTAGTTAAGTTTCGAAAATTTTGAAATAAAATTAAGAAAAGATTTTGAAAATAATTTTTGAAATTTTCGAAAATCATGAAAGAAAAATGAAAAAGATTTGAATTTTGAAAAAGTTTTAAAAAAAGATAAGAATTTTTTAAAATTTGAAAATTTGACTTAACTTATAAGAACTAACTAATTTTAAAATTTTTTTGACTAAGTCAACCCAAATTTTTGAAATTTTGAGAGAAAAAAGGAAAAGATATTTTTTATTTTTGAATTTTTAAAGATGAGAGAGAAAAGCACAAATATGACCCAAAACATGAAAATTTTGGATCAAAACCAATGATGCATGCAAGAACACTATGAATGTTAAGATGAACACCAAGAACACTTTGAAGATCATGATGAACATCAAGAACATATTTTTGAAAAATTTTTGATGCAAAGAAAACATGTAAGACACCAAACTTAGAAATCTTTAATGCTTAGACAATATGAATGCAAAGATGCACATGAAAAACAATAAAAGACACAAAACAAGAAAACACAAGAACAAACAAGAAGACTTACCAAGAACAACTTGAAGAACATAAAGAACACTATGAATGCATGAATTTTCGAAAATTGCAAGAACAAAATGAATATGCAATTGACACCAAACTTAAAATATGACACAAGATTCAAAAAAGAAACACAAAAATATTTTTTATTTTTATAAATTTATTATTTTTTTGGATTTTATTTTATTTTTTCGAAAACATATAGAAAAAAGGAAGTAATGAATTCAAAGTCCTCAATCAAAATTCCAGGAATCATACCAGATTAGTCTAAAGCTTGATGGCCAGCCAAGCTTCAGCATACAATTTTGAAACTCTAGAATTCATTCTTAAAAACTCTGAAGGATTTTTTTTCGAAAACAAATGGAAAATTTTGAAAAATATTTTTGAAAACTTTTTGAAAAGAAAATAAAAAAGAAAATTACCTAATCTGAGCAACAAGATGAACCGTCAGTTGTCCAAACACGAACAATCCCAGGCAGCGGCGCCAAAAACTTGGTGCACGAAATTGTGATCATCAACAATAGCACCAAAAACTTGGTAGCACTCTCAAACGTGAATCACACTTAGTCACAACTCCCCACAACTAATCAGCAAGTGCACTGGGTCGTCCAAGTAATACCTTACGTGAGTAAGGGTCGATCCCACGGAGATTGTTGGCATAAAGCAAGCTATGGTCATCTTGTAAATCTCAGTTAGGCGGATAGTAAATGTTATAGAGTTTTTGAATAATAAATAAAGCAGAAAATAAAGATAGAGTTACTCATGTAATTCAATGGTGGGAATTTCAGATAAGTGTATGGAGATGCTTGTCACTGTTGGATCTCTGCTTTTCTACTGCCTTCCTTCAATCCTTCTTATTCCTTTCCATGGCAAGCTGTATGTAGCACATCACCGTTGTCAATGGCTACATCCCATCCTCTCAGTGAAAAAGGTCCAAATGCTCTGTCACGGCACGGCTAATCATCTGTCGGTTCTCGATCATGTTGGAATAGAATCCCTTGATTCTTTTGCGTTTGTCATCACGCCCAACAATCGCGAGTTTGAAGCTCGTCACAGTCATTCAATCCTTGAATCCTACTCGGAATACCACAGAAAAGGTTTAGAATTTTCGGATTCTCATGAATGCCGCCATCAATCTAGCTTATACCACGAAGATTCTGATTAAGGAATCCAAGAGATAAGCGCCGGGTCTAAAGTAGAACGGAAGTGGTTGTCAGTCACGCGTTCATAGGTGAGAATGATGATGAGTGTCACGGATCATCACATTTATCATGTTAAAGTGCAAAGAATATCTTAGAACAGAAATAGATGAATTGAATAGAAAATAGTAGTAATTGCATTAAAACTTGAGGTACAGCAGAGCTCCACACCCTTAATCTATGGTGTGTAGAAACTCCACTGTTGGAAATACGTAAGTGATGAAGGTTCAGGCATGGCCGAATGGCCAGCCCCCAAAACGTAATCAAAAGACCGAATGTTCAAAAGACTTGACAATCCAAAGACACTGAATACAATAGTACAAAGTCCTATTTATACTAGACTAGCTACTAGGGTTTACAGAAGTAAGTAATTGATGCAGAAATCCACTTCCAGGGCCCACTTGGTGTGTGCTTGGGCTGAGCTTGAACTTTACACGAGTTGAGGCTTCTTTTGGAGTTGAACACCAAGTTGTAACGTGTTTTTGGCGTTCAACTCTGGTTCGTGACGTGTTTCTGGCATTTGACTCCAGAATGCAGCATGGAACTGGCATTGAGCGCCAGTTTACATCGTCTAATCATGAATAAAGTATGGACTATTATATATTGTTGGAAAGCTCTGGATGTCTACTTTCTAACGCCATTAAGAGCCCGCCATTTGGAGTTCTGTAGCTCCAGAAAATCTATTTCGAGTGCAGGGAGGTCAGATTCCAACAGCATCAGCAGTCCTTTGTCAGCCTCCTTATCAGAGTTTTGCTCAGGTCCCTCAATTTCAGCCAGAAATTATCTGAAATCACAGAAAAACACACAAACTCATAGTAAAGTCCAGAAATGTGAATTTAGCATAAAACTAATGAAAACATCCCTAAAAGTAGCTAGATTATACTAAAAACTACCTAAAAACAATGCCAAAAAGTGTATAAATTATCCGCACATCAATTACCGACAGTTAAATAAAGTGACCGTGAAGAATAAGTACCTACTGCCAAGGATAGATGACTTGATGGATCAATTGCAAGGAGCTGGAATATTTTCCAAGATTGATTTGAGATCCGGTTACCATCATATAAGAGTGAAGGAGGATGAAATCCCTAAGACTGCGTTTAAAACATGCTATGGATACTACGAGTTTGCGATAATGTCCTTTGGGTTAACAAATGCGCCTGCTATTTTCATGGATTACATGAACAGAGTCTTTCGTCCCTTTTTGGACAAATTCGTGGTTGTTTTCATAGATGACATCTTGGTTTACTCTAAGATGGCAAAAGAGCATGAGGAACACTTGAGGATTGTGTTGCAAATCTTGAAGGAGCAGAAGTTGTACGCTAAGTTGTCAAAGTGCGAGTTCTGGAAAGAAGAAGTAAAGTTTTTAGGCCATGTGGTGAGTAAAGGAGGAATAGATGTCGATCCTTCTAAGGTAGAAGCAGTGATGGAATAGGAAAGACAAACAACGGTGATGGAAGTGAGAAGCTTTTTTGGGTTTAGCCGGATATTATAGGAGGTTTATCGAAGGATTTTCCCGGATTGCATTACCAATAACAAAATTGACAAGAAAAGAAGTGCCATTCGTGTGGACCTCGGAATGCGAGGAAAGTTTTCAGATGTTAAAGCAGGGATTAACTTCAGCACCTGTTCTAATCCTACCGAAACTGCATGAACCGTTTGAGGTATATTGTGATGCTTCTTTGAAGGGTTTGGGTTGTGTGTTGATGCAACACTGGAACGTGGTGGCTTACGCATCGCGTCAGCTAAGACCGCATGAGGTGAATTACCCTACTCATGACTTGGAATTAGCGGCAATTGTGTTTGCATTGAATATTTGGAGGCACCACTTATACGGGGTAAGGCTTAGCGTCTTTTCTGATCATAAAAGCCTCAAGTATATCTTTGATCAGAAAGAGCTAAATATGTGCCAGAGAAGGTGGATGGAGTTATTTAAAGATTATGATTTCAAGTTGAGTTATTACCCTGGAAAGGCGAACGTGGTAGCAGACGCTTTGAGTCAGAAATCTTTAACGATTGCTTGGATGAGAATTAAGGAAGAAGAGCTAGTGGATAAGTTTGTGTATCTTAAGCTGGATATTGGTGAAGTTGCCAGAAGAGCTTGTTTGAACCAGTTACAGATCTCAAGCACGTTTAAATCAGAAATACAAAGGGCTCAGCAAGATGAGCAGAAGCTTCAATAATTGTTTCAACCAGTTGGTGATAAGAGGCGTGAAGAATTCACTAAGGATGAAAAAGGGTTATGGAGATATAAGGGGAGAATTTTCATACCAGATGTAGGGAGTTTGAGGTGAGACTTGTTGTCGGAGGCTCAAAATAGTGGGTTTTCTATTCATCCCGAAAGCACGAAGATGTATTATGACTTGAAGAAGATGTTCTGGTGGCCTGGGATGAAAGGTGATGTAGCAACCGTGGTATCCAAGTGTTTGACTTGTCAGAAAGCGAAGATAGAGCATCAAAAACCATCAGGAATGCTACAACCACTTGAGATTCCTCAGTGGAAGTGGGAAGGAATAGCGATGGATTTTGTGATCGGTTTATCGTAGACTAGGTCAGGATTTGATGCAATTTGGGTGATCGTGGATCGCTTAACCAAATCTGCTCATTTTCTACCTATTCCAGTAAACTGTTCTATGGAGAAGTTGGCGAGATTGTACATCAAGGAGATAGTAAGGTTGCATGGTGTGCCGTCAAGCATAGTATCGGACCGTGATCCCCGATTCACTTCAAGGTTTTGGGGAGCTTTCCAAAGAGCCTTTGGTACGAAGCTATGTCTCAGTACTGCATATCATCCACAAACCGATGGACAGTCGGAGAGTTGGGATCACTACATGCTATTGGTGGAGTTTGCATATAACAACAGTTTTCATGCGAGCATTGGGATGGCTCCATATGAGGCTTAGTATGGTCAGAAGTGCCAGTCTCCACTTTGTTGGTATGAATCTGGTGAAGCAAGTGTATTAGATCCAGATGTTGTAGCAGAAACTACTGAGAAGATTAAGAAAATACGAGAAAGGATTTTGACAGCTTAGAGTCGACAAAAGAGTTATGCGGATCAGAGAAGAAAACCGTTAGAGTTCGAAGTAGGAGAGCACGTATTCCTTAAGGTTACACCGACAATTGGAATTAGAAGAGTAATCAAGACCAAGAAGTTAAACCCAAGATATATAGGACCGTTTGAGGTTTTGAAGAGATTCGGGCCGGTGGCGTATCAAGTAGCTTTGCCACCTCGTCTGTCTAACTTGCATGACGTATTTCACGTGTCACAGCTCCGTAAGTACACATCGGATGCCGTTCATGTGTTAGAGCTTGAATCGGTCGAGTTGAAAGAGAATTTAACTTTCCAAGTGACGCTAGTGAGGATCGATGACACTAGTGTGAAGAAGCTGCGAGGAAAGGATGTTTCATTGGTTAAAGTTGCTTGGGAGCGAACCGGAATAGAAGAGATCACTTGGGAATTGGAATTTGAGATGCGATAAGATTATCCCGAGCTTTTCTCAGGTAATTCAAATTTTGAGGGCAAAATTTCTTATTTGTTGGGGAGAATATAAGAACCGCATCTAATCAACCGATTAATTAAGTGATTATATTGCCCTAATTGGATTCTGAAAAGTTAGACAGAGAACTAGAGGATTTAAAGGTGATTTTTGGACTCAGTGGGTCTTTTTGAGTCAGAAAATGTGCTTTCAGTGAAAAACCGTGAAAAACCATGAACCGGCAGTTGAACTGGTTCAACCGGTTCAAGTTTGCCCGGTACAGCACGAGAAAAGTAAAAACCGTCAAAAACCATAGAAAAATATTAGAAGTTAAAAAGCGGGCGTTAATTTTAAAGGTTTGGTCCAAAGTTGGACCAAACGGGCTAAAACCGCTAACAGGTTGGACCGGGCCCAAGTTGGGCCCAAGCCCAACATATAAATAGAGTCATTAATGACTCACTTTAGCCACAACACACTAACCAAACACACATAATCAGAAATAGAAAAGGGATAAGGGGAAGAAGAAAACATTATTCACCCATCTCTCCTCTTCGCGATATCTCGAGTTACGGTGCTCTGATTTGCGTGCCGTCAGGGCTACCCGTTCCTTGTGAAGCGCTCTACAAAACCCATACAAGAAACTTTAGAGGTAACCACGAAATCTTTCCAGTTTCTCTCTTTAAAATTTTGGGTATATAGGATTTTTTGGTGAAATGAGTTTTTGTGATTTTGGATGTTTAGGTTCACTTTAAACCTTGCTTAGTATTGGGTTTTGACATCTAAATCTGTGGGAGAAGGTAAACGCCACTAAACCCTTGTGAATTTATGTTTAATTGGAACACTAGGTTGATTTGAGGTGATTTATATGTATCTAGTTTGATTATTGTGGCTTTGGGAGCTCTTGGAACCTATTTATGCTTATTGAAGTGGAATTGAAAGCTTGGTTTATGGTTAGAAGCTTGGTTGTGCTAAGTTGGAAATTGGGTGCATATAGGGAATCGGCCAAGGTATGATTCCGGTTTCCTCTATGTAGTATATAATATTCATGGACACATAGGCTAGTGACCAATAGGATAGGTTGAACTAAAATGAGGGTTGATGTGCAAAATGTTGATGAATTGATGAATGTTGAGTTGATTATGATGAATTAAAATGATATGATGATGTTGAATGATTGTATGGATTGGGAGTTGGTTCTTATGATAATTGTAGTGTTATGATTTATGAAATGATGGGTTTGATGGTGATTTTGATCATAAGTGTTATATGGTCGATGTTGAAATTGAGAGTAACGAGATGAGAAGGAAAATGTGGTACGGTTGATGTATAATGCTATAACAGGTACATTTTTTTATGAAAAATGGAGTT
This sequence comes from Arachis hypogaea, assembly GCF_003086295.3. Taxonomy (NCBI): domain Eukaryota; kingdom Viridiplantae; phylum Streptophyta; class Magnoliopsida; order Fabales; family Fabaceae; genus Arachis; species Arachis hypogaea. The sequence continues at coordinate 54,212,354 of NC_092036.1, forward strand.
TTGAATGGTTTTGGTATGAATTGGAATGTGTATGGTAAGAAATGGGGTAAATGATGAAGTTTGGTAAAATTAGATTTTTGGTGAACTTTGTTCGATCATAACCTTTGCCTCGGTTTTTGAAATTGATTGAGATTTATTTAGAATTAAAGATCTTTAAAAACCCTTTAATTTGATATAAAGTTTGCCAAATTTGGAATTCTGTAGAGGAAGTTATGATCATTCAAAGTTGGTGTTAAAAATCTGAAATTCTGCAAAGTTGCATAATTTCATGATTTCTGATATGTGCGGACGCACACCCTTGTGCGGGCGCACACCCTGTGAAAATTTTGACCTGTGTGGACGCACACACTTGTGCGCACGCACAGGCAGGGAAGTGCGTTCTGTTTGCAGCGCTAGCACAACTTGTGCGCGCATATATCTAAGGGAAAATTTCAACCTGTGCGGACGCACACGTTGTGAAGGCCAATCTGTTAGGGGCGCTGGCACGGGTTGTGCGAGTGAAAAGATTCTGAAAGTTTTGCAACCTGTGCGTATGCACACCCCTGTGCGTATGCACACATTTTAAAATTTCTTGTGCAGCCGCACACGTCCTGTTTCTCAAATTTACTTGTTTTTCAACTATTTTACCTTCCCAACAAGGTTGTAAGCTTCTATAACATTATTTTACAACTTTTGGGCTCGGTTTTGAGTATTAGCAAACGAAGGCCTAGGTTTCTGGCGGGCAGAGAATGGTTTGATGTCACGTGAAGGGTGTTGGACATAGGAGATGAGAAATTATGAATTGTTGATGTTTGGAAATTGAATTGTGAATGGACAGTGGTTGAGATGAGTCGGGGACTCGGATTGAGATGATGGATCTCTGTATACTGAAAATGATTTTTGAAAACCACTGAAATAATGTTTTTACTAAGATTATGAGACGCTATGCGCCTGGCAGGGACGGTGGTTAATCCCGCCTGTCGAGGTAGCGGTGGCGGTGTAAGGACGGTGGTTAATCCCGCTTATGTTGAGGCATAGTTTACCGTTCGCATCCCTTCGGATCTATAGGGCGTGCAGGCGCCGGTACCTGGACAGTGATCCGGGCACTATATCTCGGGGATTTTCATATGAGAAATCCGAAGGGCGACGTCTCCATGGAGATGTGTCGGGTTGGCAGTTGAATCGACAATGTGATATCACAGCCAGTAGGGCAGGCATTCATCATATGCATTTCTATCTGTTGGTATGCTTTGTTTACTCGTAATGGCTTGTCTAATTGAATAACATGTTTACTTGCTATATGAATTAATTGCCTTATATGATTCTACTTGTGTTTTACTTGCATTGTATATTACTTGTGTTTTCTACTGGGATTGAGGAGGTTCAGAAGGCGGTGGCTATGGGATCGCATGGAGGATCGGTTGGTGAATGCTGTGGGACAGCGGTGTTTGAGTATAATAGAAATCCCCTAAGATAGATAACCTGGTTTATTTAAGTCAAAGTTGGTATTTTATGCTTATCTATTTTAGAATGCTTTAAGCTTAAATCTTGTGATGGATATGGAGTCTAGGATTACCTTTGGCGTCTCGGGGTCTTATATCCTACATTACTGGGCACTGTTACCATACTGAGAACCTCCGGTTCTCATACCATATCTTTGTTGTGTTTTTCAGATGCAGGTCGCAACCCACCTCGGTGAGTTGCTTTGGATGGTGATAGAAGAGGAGGATCTTGGATTCTTTTGGAGTCTTTTTGGCATATTTTGTTTATACATCTCACCTTTTGTGTTTTGTTTTGCCTAGAGTCATATATATAAGAGAACAAAAGTTGTATAAGCTGTTTGTACTGTAGGTTTTTGTATGGTCTGTATATGGCTAGTCGGCTTAAACTCCGCGAGTCGTGGCTAGTTCCTTATGATATTACACTATTATATTATTATCCTGTTTATATTTCATCTATATATTGTACCTTAAGCTAGTAGCTTCGTTAGTACGTTTTGCGCTTTTAAAATTCTGTTTTTGAGCTATATCCTTCATCGAACTTCTAGATTATACTATTCTTTCTATATATATATATATATATATATATATATATATATATATATATATATATCATGTATAAGCTTAGAACTATTGTAATCTCTGATTAACCTTTGCTTTACGACGCGAGGTAAGGCTTAGGCTAATTAGGGTGTTACACAAAGTATGAACTATTACATTGCTAGAAAGCCCAAGATGTTAGCTTTCCATCCCAATTAAGAACGCACTAATTGGACTTCTGTAGCTCCAGAAAAATGAGTTTGAGTGCAGGGAGGTCAGAATCCAACAGCATCTGCAGTCCTTTCTCAGCCTCTGAATCAGATTTTTGCTCAGGTCCCACAACTTCAACCAGAAAATACCTGAAATTACAGAAAAAAATACACACTCATAATAAAGTCCAGAAATGTGATTTTTGCATAAAAACTAATAAAAATATAATAAAAAGTAACTAAAACATACTAAAAGCTACCTAAAAACAATGCCAAAAAGCGTATAAATTATCCGCTCATCAATTGCCAATCACTAACCATCCCCCCTTTTACTCTTAAAACCACAAAGAGCTCTAAGTTGTCCATCCGTCTCAAGCAAACTGTATGCAAGCGAGAAATTAAAGCTTAAGGGGAAGAGATTTACCCACTTGAATGAAAGAATGGATGGTGATGGTTTCGGGAGAGGTGTCTCCAATAGCAGCCTTGCCAATGTATGCTTCACTCTCTTGGACTTCTCTTTGAGGATCTCCACCTCTTGAAAAGCTTCTTCAACATTAACCTCTGCCTCAAGTCTAATGGGAGAGGATTCAATTATAAATAAAGACTCATCAATTATTGAATCCATCTCATAATCAACCTTCTCAAAGTCTTCAACCATGATATGCCTTGGAGGTTGTACAGCCTTCTCAACATCAAATTCAAACGTCTTGGAAGGAGGCTCTATGACTTGAGTTTCCCATGGAGGTTCCGCATCTCCTAAGTCTTCAACCACTTCCTCTTCTTCTATAATTTTGGCTTTCTCCACTTTCTCTAGTACAAAATCAAACTCCTCCTTGATGTCTTCCACCTCTTGACAACTTTCTTCAATTCCCACTTTCTTGTTAAATTATTTCAAATCTTCCTCATTAATCAATTCATGTGTTGGAGGGCATGCATATTCCTCCTCACCATTGGTTTCACATCTGATGGAAGAAGTTTCAATGAGATCTTTAATGTCACTTAGTGTGGAGTTATCTTCAATGATGGAACTTTTCTCTTGTTCAACCTCCCCTAATTCTTCAACTATTCCTTCATCTTCAAGGGTCTCTACCTCCTCCACCTTTTGGGCCTTCTCTTGCTTCTCTTGAAGTATGGATACGTGAATCCAATCCATTAAGTCCATAAGACAATTCCTTCTCTCATGTTCCATGTCACTAGCATAATAGGGATCGTGTTGCTCTTGGATTGATGGATATGGTGTTCTTTCATGGAGGTTAGTGGTGGGATAGAGAGATCATAATGTGGATCCACACAGGATATAAGAGCTTGGAGAGTAGAGGTGAGACTAGTGAGAGTAGAGGTAAGTGTGGTGTAAAGCTCTCCTTGCCCTTGGCGAATAACACTAAATGTATCATCTATGGGAGCTTGGGGTGGATAGAAGGGTTCATTGGTTGAGAGAAAGGGCTCATAATGGGAAGGTGGTTCATCCTGATACGGATATAGAAATGGTGTATATTGAGGTGGTGGTTCTATGTATGGTTCATATGGTTCATGTGGTGGTTGGTATGGTAGATAAGGGTTAGGATCATATGGAGGTATTTGGTTGAAAGGGACCTGTGAGTATGATGGTTCACAACTATGTTGAAGAGGGGGTTCATAGGTATATGGTGGTAGTTGTTGGTAGTCACAAAGAGGTCCACCATATCCATTATCTTCGTATGTACATGGAATGACTCTTACTCGTAGTACATTGGAGAAGGTTGTTGCCATGGAGGTTGTCCATAAGCTTGAGGCTCCTCCCACCTTTGATTGTCCTATCCTTCATGCATATTCTCATTGTAGATTACATTCCCTACAACATAATTTGAATCAAACTCATAGCCAAAGGGGTGAAAATTCATAGTAACAAGAGAAAATAAAAACAAAACTAACAAGAAATAATGAAACTCCTAAAACTAGAAACAACTAACAAGGAACCGAAAAGGCAAACATATTCACAATATTCACAATAACCAATAATAAGGCACGCATTTGCAACTCCCCAGAAATGGCGCCAAAAACTTGACGGAGGAAAATTGTCGATAAAAAATTTCACAAAAATGTCGCGTTGCAAGTATAGTTTTGAACCAACAAATTATCCTCGGTCAATGCTTAGATTATTTGTCACAAATACAAACCTAATAAAATTAACCGAAGTATTTAAACCTCGGGTCGTCTCTCAAGGAATTGTAGGGAAATGTACTTACTATTAGTTATGGGAAAATATATTTTTGGGGTTTTTGAAATAAGAGACAAGAAAGTAAAAATGGAAAGAAAATTAAGTAATAACTACGAAAGCACTTAGCAAGGAAAGAGAATTAGAAGTGCTATCCTTATTATCATTGTCAATTGTGATGGTAAATGTGAATTGCCTTCACTTAGTTAACCTCTAACCAATGGAAAAATATCAAGTGCATACAATCAACTTGAATTCACAAGTCCTATTCAACTCATAGTGAGAGACTAGCTTTGGTGAAGTTCAAGCTAACCGGTAATCAATAAGAGAATGTAAAATCTAAGACTAACAATTACAAGGAATCAATAACAACAATTAACCAAGAAGCAATAAACATGAAATACCTCAAATTGCATTAAAAAAGGAAATTGAATCTAACAATAAGGGTTCATAAACTAAATTAGGAAAATAAAGAAATCAACAAGAGAAGTAGATGAATTAAAGTACTAGAACAAATAAAAGTAGAAGAAAGCTAAATTAAAGCAAGGTAGAAATCTGAATTTTGAGAAGAACTAAAACTAAAAGAAACCCCAAATCCTAGAGAGAGGAGAAAGCCTCTCTCCTTAGAAAACTACATCTCAAACCTAAAATTATGTGAATGAAAGTTAGTTCCCCTTCCAGCTCCACTCTGCAGCCTCTAATCTGGATTTTCAGGCCTGAAACTGGGTCAAAAGCAGTCCAGAAATCGCCCTCAGTGTTTTCTGTAAATTACAGCACGTGACACTCTGTCACCTGTACGCGTCAGTCACGCGTATGCATCGCTGGACTTTTCACTGGCCACGCGTAGGCGTTAGCTGCGCATGTGCGCCATTGGACATTGACTCAGTCACGCGTACACGTCATCCACGCGTGCGCGTCGCTACCAGATTCTCAAAACTTTCATTTCTTGTGTTCCTTCCACTTCTGCATGCTTCTTTTCCATCCTCTAAGTTATTCCTGCCCTATAAACCCTGAAAACACTTAGCAAACATATCACGACATCGAATGGTAATAAGAGAGATTTAAAATTGGCAAATTTATGGCCAAAGAAGCATGTTTTCAATCATAGCACAAAATTAGGAAGGAAAATACAAAACATGCAAATTATATGAATAAGCGTGAGAATAATGGATAAAATCCACTCAATTGAATACAAAATAAACCATAAAATAGTGGTTTATCAAGTAGGTGCATATTTGTGTAGTTTTATGATGGATGCTATTCCTATAATTGTTACTATTACCTTACAAGCCATTTAAGTCAAGAGTACATGTCTTTTTATAAATTTTGTTCAATTATTTAATGTGTCCTATTTTCATTATGTGCATTAAAAATATGTTTCTTTAATTTATGTCATTATGTTATTAATATCTCTTTTAAGTCAAGACTACATGCATTTTTATAAACTTTGTTCGATTATTTAATATGCCCTATTTTCAATATGTGGATTAATATGATCCTTTAATTTATGACATTATTTTATTAATATCCCTTTAAGTCTAGAGTACATACCTTTTTATAAACTTTGTTCGATTATTTAATATGTTATATTTTCATTATATGCATTAATATGATCCTTTAATTTATGTTATTATGTTATTAATATCTCTTTAATTAGAAAGTACATGCCTATCCTGTGCCATATAACTATGGTATCACTATTTCACATTCCCTTTTATCATTATATGTGTCTATTTTCTTACATGATTTTGTTCTTGTGTATACCTAAATAACCCTATTTATAAATTGAATTGAGGAAATGATCCTTTGATAAGGGAATGTGACACCCAAAGACAAGATATCGATATGATCCTTTTGTAAGGGAAGGTGGTCGATTGAGATGATCTTTCGGTAAGGGGAGGTGATCACCAAAACATTTGGGATAAGAACCTTCGGTAAGGGAAGGGGACTTCTACCTTTTATACTAGTTTCAACTCAATACTTTCTATACAAGTTTGCTTGTGTTATTAATTCCAAAGTTGCATCCAATTTAAGTTATGATTATGTTGAGTTTCTATGAGCTGTTATTCCTCTGTTTGCCTTACTATGTTAAATTATGTTATTATCTTCTTTTATATATGCATGCCATGCCATATTTTTAAAATCCCATAAGTAGGCTGGGGATAGATATGGAGGGGTTACATAGCACTCCTACTGAGATCTTTTAAGTTCTCGCTCCTTCTCTTTCCCATACTATCTCCAAAGGAGTATGGCACAGCAGATAGAGACGATGCAGCGCCCCCAGGGTGACCTCTAAGTATGATCCCTCAAAACACGCGTGGGTAGTTACGACCACTGCTACCGTGCTCCAGATTATTTACCTAGGTCGAGGTTTCGTAGAAGAAAATCTCCAACTGTCTATTATAACCTTCCTAGATACATACGCTCCAGTACCCAAAAAATGGTCACCCGAAGTGGTCTATCTCGAATCAGATTCTGAGACAAAGAAAGAGGAGTCCAGCAGCTCTAGTCAGAAGGAGGATTTAATTGAGGAGGACCCAAAGAGAAAATTAGCCTTTCGTGGAAGTCCAATGGTAGAATACGTGCCCTATTCTCCCGTTTCAACACCCCGTCAGGTTTTAATTCACCCCCACACAACAGAACTAGATCTTCACTCCGCAAAAAAGTATTCGGAGAGGACTGCTAGTACTCCGATTTATAGAGGACTGAAGGGTTCCAACGAAGGACGGAATATGACACAAGGATGAAAGTTTCTTCAATGAATTTAGTTAGGACACGTTGGATTTTTTTCGTCATAGTTATTTTTGTTTAGCTTTTCTCTTTCAGAAACATACTCATGGGGACCTTGTTGTTTTTCCTTTCTTTATTTATTTGCTCGAACTTGCTTATTAGTGTTCAGTTCCATCTTTTAATCGTTATTGATTTTACCCTGATCTTCATGCATATTCTTTTCTTTCTTGCATAACACTTGAGAATAAGTTACTTTCCAAAAGAGTGATATCCTATCCAAAGGCCTTTAGGAATAGGACTTGGCTTAGGATGCACTACAAGAAGCACGGTTAACAGCGGCGGTTTTTTTCATGATCAGTGGCGGTTTTAAACTGCCGCAAAATCATTTTCCGGCGGTTTACCGGACTGCCATGGATATGGGTGCCGCGGTTGGATTTGGCGGCGGTTTCTAGCAACTGCTGGCATAACCGCCGCTAAATCAAAATTTCGCAGCACACTAACAGAAAACTGCCGCCAAATTTTGCTGACACAATTTCCCTCATATTTACCGGCAGAATCTTAACCGCCGCAATGTTATACGATATGTCTGACTGGCCGCACGTTTAGCGGCGGTTTTAAAAAAGCCGCTAAATGCTAATGTAGTTTCTGTCAGAGATTCCGGCGGTTAAAATTGTGCCATCGGAATCTATAAGCGAAACATAATACCTTATGTTTAAATAAATGGACAGCATGCGAGAGTAATAAAACTTAACAAGAGTCTAAATCAGGTTGAACACATCAAATTTAATAGCTAAATTACCGATTATCCTGACTTCCCAAAACTCTGTAGTCTTGCGTCCTTTGCGATTCTGAGCTCTAGAATCAACAAAGGATTCATCAGCTGCTTGATCAACAGAATCCACATCATTAGCATTATCTGCCGAGTTTACATGGCTTGGCTCCGAGTTTTGAATGTTAGTTGTGCTCGTTTGTGGAGCCGGCCTTGGTACACTGAGCGGCGGAAGGAATGGACGTGAAGTTGGAGGGACACTATCACCACTGTCCGGGAGAATTTCAGAGTCATCGCAGTGGGAAGCCGAGGCCCGAGGCCGGAGGCGAGACCGGAGGCGGAGCCGTTTGTGGTTGCTGACATCCTGGTCCTACTTTTGGTTTTCTTGTGAAATGACCTTTTCTAGTGACGATTGGATTTTTGACGGTATAGAATTTCTCAAATAAAATCTCGTTGCAAGTATAGTTTCTAAACCAATCACTAATCCTTTCATACAAAAGATTGTTTGTCACAAGTAACAAACCCCTACAATTAATAACCGAAGTATTCAAACCTCGGGTCGTTCTCCCTAGGAATTGTAATAAAGTGTCTTGTTATTGGTTATGAGATATTTTGGGGTTTTTAAGGTTTTAGACAAGAAATATAAATGGCAAAGAAAATAAACTAACAACTAACAAAGCTCTTGGCAAGATATGAGAACTAGAAGTCCTATCCTAGTTATCCTCCTCAATTGTGACCACAAATTGTTCATTGCTACCACTTAGTTAACCCTTACTAAGTAAAGGAAAGTCAAGTGGATGAATTGACTTGAGCCACAAGTCCTAGCCAACTCCCAAGGAAAGACTAGCTTTAGTGCACTCCAAACCAATTAGCAATCTCTCCAATTACCAATCAACAAAGGAATTAGATAACTCAAGTGTCACCAATTACTCTACCTAGGCCAAGAGGAACAAAATCTACACTATATCTAGAAGAGGCATTTCAACAAACACATAAAAGGCAATAAAAGTAAACAACATGAATTGCAAGAATTAAAGGGAGATCTAACTACAAAGGCAAAAGATCAACAATAGAAAAGTAAAGAAGAACAATTATTATGAATTACCTCTTATTGAATTGAAAGAAAATGGAAGGAACAATACTAGATCTACAACAAAATATAAGAACAACATAGAAGAGATTACACCAAAAGAATAGGAGAAGAATGAATGTAACTACAAGGAATTGAGAAGATAAAAGTAGAAGAAGATGAATCTAAATCTAGATCTAAGAACTAATCCTAATCCTAATCCTAATTCTAGAGAGAAGTGAGAGCTTCTCTCTCTAGAAACTACTTCTAACTACTAAACTATGCTAATGGTAACTAACATATGTTTCCCTCTTCACTCCTTGGGTTAAATAGCATCAGAAATAAGTTGGATTGGGCGCACAAGGCTTCTAAAATCGCTGGCCACGTTTTGCTTCAAGTGGACTAGGTGGCAGCAACGGCGCGTGCGCGTACTATGCGCGTGCGCGCCACCATACTTGTAGCAACTATGGCAAATCTTATATCGTTTCGAAGCCCCGGATGTTAGCTTTCTAACCCAACTGAAACCGCATCATTTGGACCTCTGTAGCTTAAGTTATGGTCGTTTAAGTGCGAAGAGGTCGGCTTGACAGCTTTCCGGTTCTTTCATTTCTTCATGAGTTCTCCAACTTTTCATGCTTCTTTCTTCATCTCCTTGATCCAATCTTTACCTCCTAAACCTTAAATCACTTAACAAACATATCAAGGCATCTAATGGAATCAAGGTGAATTAAATTTATTTATTTTAAGTCCTAAAAAGCATGTTTTCACTCTTAAGCACAATTAAAGGAGAATATACAAAACCATGCTATTTCATTGAATAAATGTGGGTAAAAGGTCATAAAATCCCTTAAATCAAGCACAAGATAAACCCTACAAATGGGGTTTGTCAACCTCCCCACACTTAAACCAAGCATGTCCTCATGCTTAAGCCAAGAGAAAGCAAAGGGCATCAACATTTATTCAATGTAAATAAACTATATGCAACCTAAACTATATGCAACTAAATGCGAAATGGTTCTACCTACTTGGTTAAAATTAAATCAATCTCCAAGACATATATGCACAAGTAGGGCCAAGATCATATAACGATTCATGAATCCTACCAATTGAAGTATAAACATGAAGTTCACATAGACTTGCAAGAAGAACGCTCGTGAAAGCCGGGAATCAAGGAATTGAGCATCGAACCCTCACCGGAAGTGTTTGCACTCTAGTCACTCGGTGTTTGGGGTTGATTCACTCAATTCTCCTCTAATCATGCTTTCCAAGATTTGTTTTTCATCTAACAATCAACAATTATTCAATGCATGCATACATGTATCATGAGGTCTTTTCTTTAGGTTGTAATGGGGCTAGGGTCAAGGTAGGATCATATATGGCTAGTGGACTTAGGATTTGAATCTTTGATTAACTTAAACTTTCCCACCTAACCTATATAATGACCTATACAATTAAGTACTAATCTAACTACCCATTCCTCACTTTTTCACATACTCATGCATTTTCTTTTCATTTCACAACATTTATGCATTGATTCTTATTGAGCTTCACTTTGGGGCATTTTGTCCCCTTTATTGCTTTTCTTTTTCTTTCTTTTCCTATATACATTTTTTCTTTTCTTTTCTCTTTTTTTTTCTTTCACTTTTATTTCTTTTTCTTTTCATTTTTTTTTCCAAACTATATGCAAGAACATCTATGCATAAGGTCTATACATTTAATCAATACATGAGTATGTACCCAATTCCCCAATATAAAAATATAAAACACAAACACCCTTTTATCCCAAGCAATGTCCCAAAGTTTTCCCACTCTTGGATGACACTCACACTCACTAGCCTAAGCCAATCAAAGATCCAAATAAAGGACATTCATTGTTTTCCGCTTTAAGGCTTGTAATGTGCTAAATTAAAGAACCAAGTGGGTTAATCGTAGGCTCAAATTGGCTAACAATGGAAGATAAAAGGTTGGCTATTTGGATAAGTGAGCTAATGAAATGATGGCCTCAATCATATAAATGCATGTATACACAAAATAATGGACATAAAGAATCAAACAAATCAAAGATTACAATCATAGAAAGAGAATAATGCACACAAGAAGGAAAATAAGTGGTTATAAGATGTAACCACACCATTAGGCTCAAATCTCACTTGCTTGTGTTCTTAGCTCAAAACCATGTTCCAAAATACATTCTTTCAAGCAAGTTCAACAAAAATTTCAAATCGGTAGGGTGCCCTAAAACAGTTTCTTGGGAAGGAAATCATCACTCTAACCAAGTAGTCCAAATAAGAAGAAGGTAGTAAAATATGTACAAATTCTAACTAACATGCAACCTATCATGCAAATGCAACAACTAACTAACATTGGTGTTGAAAAGGAAATTATTACCCATGGAGATCGGTTGACGACCTCCCCACACTTGAAGATTGCACCGTCCTCGGTGCACGCAAAGGAGAGCAAGGTGGACGGGTTGCTACAATTGATGAGCTCCTTCAAAAGGTTGTGCGGATGACTTGTGTGTCACCCCATTTAAAAGCTTTTCCTTTCTCCTCTCTTGGTGGCCAACCTAAAAGGAAAGAAAAAGAAAGAAAGTTAAGCCTATAACAAATATATCACAGCAAATAGAACATAGGCGGGGGCTAATGCCAAATAAAGGTATTGTTCTCTACTACATGGTAGCTACAACATGTAGAGGAGGAAACAATAAGAGAAAATGGCATATCAATGATACTTGATGCAAGAGTAAAGTTAAAGCATGAAGAGGATATTGAGCATCAAGATCAAGTAAGAATTGACACAAACAAGATTAGTGATACGCATGAAAGCATTTAATTCCATCCTAACTCAATGATGAAGCGGTACAAGAAAAAAAACAAAGGGTAATGAATTAGGAAGGAATAAAGCACTAATCTTGTGTGTTGACAAATATTACAATTAATGTAACAAGTCATGAAGCACCAAAACAAATGCAAGAAATTCTCAACAATTGAGTGAGAGAGTTCAACACTATTATTAAAATGAGAAATTTAGAAAATAAAATGAGAACAAATTATAGAAACAAAATTAAAATGCAAAGAATAAAAGTATGCAAATGTAATAGACAAAAGAAAATTGAAGAAGAGAGAAAAAAAATATTTTTTTTATTTTGAATTTTTTTATTTTTGTTTAGTATTTTATTTAGTTATTTATTTATTTATTATTATATTTTTTTTCTTTTTTTTTTATTAAAAAATTTTTTTTTATATTAAAAGAGAAAAGAAAAAAAATCTTTCAAGAGAGGAAGAAGAAAAAAATGAGAAAGAAAAAAGAAGAGAAGAGGAAAGAAGGAGAAAGGAGGAGAGAGAAAAGCAGGGTGCAAATCCGCGCGCGCGCGCTCAGCGCGCTTACGCGTGGATGCAGCAGGGACAATCCGCGCGCGCGCGCACAGCGCGCTTACGCGTGGATGAGGTTGGGACGATCCGCGCGCGCGCGCACAGCGCGCTTACGCGTGGATGAGCTTGTGCTCCCAGCACAATGCTGGCACAACGCGCGCACAACTCTCTGGTTTTTGTACCAGAAGTTGCAGAAGTGCAATGTGCGCGCGCGCGCACAGCGTGCTAGCGCGCCGATGGCCATTTTTTTTTTAGTTCTTGCACCAATCCAAGCCTTTCAATCCTCCAAACAGCTACCAAAACACCCTAAAACCTTATTTATCATACTATACTACTAACTAAACTCAATAAAACAATAAAAACAAGAAATTAAACTAATTCTACCAATATTTACAAAAGATAAAAATGAAAATGAGAATCTACCTATAATGGCAACTCAATTCACTTATTAACAAACTAAAAGAGTATGGAAATATTTTACCATGGTGGGGTGTCTTCCACCTAGCACTTTTATTTATTGTCCTTAAGTTGGACTTATGGGGAGCTTCTTATCAAGGTGGCTTGTGCTTGTATTCATCTTGGAACTCCCACCAATGCTTGGTTCTCCATTGTGCCCCAAGATTTCTCATGGGTTGAGCCAAATGTTGATGGAGTTCTTCACAAGCTCGGGGCTCCCAAAGTTGATCCTCTTCTTGTGATCCGGGATCCCACACTTTATCTTCACACCCGTTTTGAAGTTGATCATCATTATTAGTCCATATGGGTGGTGAACAAGATGAATTCTCTATGAAGTGCCCAACAATCCTCCTAGACCCATCTATTTGAGCACTACTCCAACCTTTATATCTCATGTTTGATGCATCAACCATAATGAGCCTTGATTTGTAACGCCCACCACAAAACCTTTTCCGCTTACGCTTCATCCCACAAAGTTCCCTAAGTTGGCCATCCGTTTCAAGCAAACCATATTCAAGTGGGGTAATAAAGCTAATAGAAATGAATTTCACCCACTCAAATGAAGGTGTAGATGACAACCTAGGCAAAGATGCTTTCAAAGATCTTGACAAAGTATAGCCAACCCTCGTTCTTCTATTTCTAGGGACTTCCACCTCTTCACAAGATCTCTTGATCTCAATCCTTTGTTCAACGATTTTATCTAAACCTTTTCCTTTACTCAAATCATAATAAGGAAGGTGAGAGAAATTTACCTCCTTAACACTTTCAAATCCAACAGGAGAAGGTTCTTCATGCTCAAAGGATTCTTCACCACTAAGACTTGATGCTTGATCTTCATCACCAAGGGAACTCAATCCTTGCTCTATCCCATCCAAGTCTTCATATGGAGTATGCCTTGGAAGGTGTGCACTTTCCTCCCTAGCATCAATTTCAATCATCTTGGAGGGGTTTTCTTCAAATCTATGTTCCCATGGCGGCTCCGCATCTCCTAAGTCTTCTACCACTTCTTCCTTGTCTTCAACAATTAAAGTTTCCTCCAATTGTTCTAATACAAAGCAACTTCCTTCATTTCCCACCGGAGTTTCCAATCTCTCCTTCATGCTATGTTCTTCATTCGATTTTCCACATGTAGCCATGGGAGTTCCTTGAGTGTTCAAGCATTGGGAGGCTAATTGATTTGTTACCGCATCCAAGGCGGCCATGAAATTTTGCACATCCCTTTTCATCTCTTCTTGCCCTTGAACAAGAACACCAAGGGTTTCAACTATTAGAGACTGGGGTGGATGGAAGGATTCATCATTTTGGGGAGAGGGTTCATAGTAGGAAGGTGGTTCTTCTTGGTAGAGTTGTGGTGGTTCAATGTTTTCCATTCTTTCCACTTGTTGCACAACACACTCCATGGTTGCTTGAAATTGATCCAATGCTTCCTTGAGATGATCCCTTGATTCTTGTTCCTCTTGGATGTCATGAGTAGGATCATAGGGCTCTTGGATTGAGGGACATAAGTATTCTTCCATGGGAGGTTGTGGTGGAAAGTAGTATTCATCTTGTGGTTGAAAATTTTCATATATTGGAGGTGGTTCATCTTGGTAATAATGTGGGAGAGGTGGCTCTTGAAAATGTTGAGGTTGGAATTGTGGTGGCTCTATATGTGGTTCATAAGGCTCATATGGTTGTTGGTAGGATGGATATGGATTAGGGTCATATGAAGGTGGTTGGTAAGAAGGGGCTTGTGAGTATGGTTGAGAGTTATGTTGAGGATATGGATCATAGGCATATGGTGGTGGTTCTTGAAAGTCACAAGGAGATTCACCATAGCCATTGGATTGATATGCATCCTAGAATGGCTCTTCTTCATAGTGCATTGGTGGGGGTTGTTGCCATGAAGATTGATCATATGCACATTGCTCCTCCCACCTTTGATTGTCCCATCCTTGATACACATCCTCATTGTAGCTCTCATCACCTACAACATAATTGTAATCACACTCATAGCCAAGATGAGAATTCATGGTAGCAAGAGAAAATAAGAAGCAAAAACTAATAAGAAATAATGAAACAAAATACTAAGACTAGCAAAAACTAACAAGCAATCCAAAAATCAAGCTATTCACAATATTCACATATATACAATAACCAATAACATAACACCATTGCAATTCCCCGGGAACGGCGCCATTTTGACGATTGGATTTTTGACGGTATAGAATTTCTCAAATAAAATCTCGTTGCAAGTATAGTTTCTAAACCAATCACTAATCCTTTCATACAAAAGATTGTTTGTCACAAGTAACAAACCCCTAAAATTAATAACCGAAGTATTCAAACCTCGGGTCGTTCTCCCTAGGAATTGTAATAAAGTGTCTTGTTATTGGTTATGAGATATTTTGGGGGTTTTAAGGTTTTAGACAAGAAATATAAATGGCAAAGAAAATAAACTAACAACTAACAAAGCTCTTGGCAAGATATGAGAACTAGAAGTCCTATCCTAGTTATCCTCCTCAATTGTGACCACAAATTGTTCATTGCTACCACTTAGTTAACCCTTACTAAGTAAAGGAAAGTCAAGTGGATGAATTGACTTGAGCCACAAGTCCTAGCCAACTCCCAAGGAAAGACTAGCTTTAGTGCACTCCAAACCAATTAGCAATCTCTCCAATTACCAATCAACAAAGGAATTAGATAACTCAAGTGTCACCAATTACTCTACCTAGGCCAAGAGGAACAAAATCTACACTATATCTAGAAGAGGCATTTCAACAAACACATAAAAGGCAATAAAAGTAAACAACATGAATTGCAAGAATTAAAGGGAGATCTAACTACAAAGGCAAAAGATCAACAATAGAAAAGTAAAGAAGAACAATTATTATGAATTACCTCTTATTGAATTGAAAGAAAATGGAAGGAACAATACTAGATCTACAACAAAATATAAGAACAACATAGAAGAGATTACACCAAAAGAATAGGAGAAGAATGAATGTAACTACAAGGAATTGAGAAGATAGAAGTAGAAGAAGATGAATCTAAATCTAGATCTAAGAACTAATCCTAATCCTAATCCTAATTCTAGAGAGAAGTGAGAGCTTCTCTCTCTAGAAACTACTTCTAACTACTAAACTATGCTAATGGTAACTAACATATGTTTCCCTCTTCACTCCTTGGGTTAAATAGCATCAGAAATGAGTTGGATTGGGCCCACAAGGCTTCTAAAATCGCTGGCCACGTTTTGCTTCAAGTGGACTAGGTGGCAGCAACGGCGCGTGCGCGCCACCATACTTGTAGCAACTATGGCAAATCTTATATCGTTTCGAAGCCCCGGATGTTAGCTTTCTAACCCAACTGAAACCGCATCATTTGGACCTCTGTAGCTCAAGTTATGGTCGTTTAAGTGCGAAGAGGTCGGCTTGACAGCTTTCCGGTTCTTTCATTTCTTCATGAGTTCTCCAACTTTTCATGCTTCTTTCTTCATCTCCTTGATCCAATCTTTGCCTCCTAAACCTTAAATCACTTAACAAACATATCAAGGCATCTAATGGAATCAAGGTGAATTAAATTTATTTATTTTAAGTCCTAAAAAGCATGTTTTCACTCTTAAGCACAATTAAAGGAGAATATACAAAACCATGCTATTTTATTGAATAAATGTGGGTAAAAGGTCATAAAATCCCTTAAATCAAGCACAAGATAAACCCTACAAATGGGGTTTGTCATCTAGCCATCATAAATTTTATAGGGCGCCTGTTTCAACCAGAAAAGAAATTAGAATCAAGAAGAGTCAAAGCACATTCATGCTGTTTTGGTAAATTTCCTGCAACCAAAATTGAAATATAACTCATTGACTAATTCATATAGAAAACACAACTCTAAACATGAATATTAGATTACATATATGTGGAAATATAATTTCTGCCTAGGAATCTAAGATACTCCCAAACATTTCACGGGAAAAGATCCACATACATTCAAGAGTGTAGCACATGCAAACGGCAAGTCCAAATTTCATGACCGTGTTCCATATATAGCTTTGGGCTTCAAATATCACATACACTATATCCAATAATAATATAATTTTATTCAATATCTCCTTTTACTGCCTTGAACATTCTAACAATAATAAATGGTGTAGGTTAATATATTTATTTAAGGCTAAGTGACTAAATAGGACAAATCTATGCTAAACGGCCACGCTGGTGACTGCAAACGGGGTAACATCTAATTAGAAGCTCTCATAAGTTCCTGAATCAGTCAATGCATTTTTAATACTAAGTCAAGTATACTTCTAAAAGAGTGGTGCATTTTAAACTACCAAATCTAAAATTTGTATACCCTTCCGATACACAAACTCCTAAGTCCCACTCCTCCGTTCCCAACTTTACATTGAATTTTCCTCTCCATAACATTCCTACTTCTGCATCAAATTAATCCTTTTCAAGTGATATTTGCATTCAGTGGTACAAATTATACAACCCAAATTAGCCCATACATAAAGCGGACGTCAAGCTATGAATTTTAAATCAGGAAACTGCAGAGCAGGTTATAATAGTGTAGCCTTAAGTCAGCAACAAACTGAATCAAAATAAATCCTCATAGTTCATTACAATTCATAAGTCCTTATTGTATTACGGGGACTATACACCTTCATATTAGCATTCTATTGTGTTCACCTCTTACCCAGAAGAAAATAGGCTTACGGTAAAAGGAACAAAACAAATTTCAGTCATATTAAGAGCACCCATTGAAATCAACAATTTTAACATCACCCATTTTGGTGTTAGAAAGAGGGAGGGTTACTGGAGCAGAGACGTTGGGCCAACAATAATCCCGACCGGAAGACGACCACACGGGCGGAGAGACCTGAGCGACCGGCAGCTTGTCGAGACCCAGGATCCGACGCGAGTTAACGATTTTCCGTTGGAGCCCGAGATGTCAAAGCTTCTATGGGTTGGGGGGTGCCTTCGTTAAATGTTTTTAAGTTAGGGTTGGAGTGTATAAGGATTGGGGAGCAGATGATATGACTATCGCAGAGGCTGGGGTATGAAAATTTCAATCAAAGGAGTATAATATAATTTGGCGGGTCTTTGAATTTGCCTAAAACCCAAATCCCTAACTTCTGCCTTTTAAAGCAAATATATTAATAAGATAAAATAATGCATCAGTAACAAAATCCAATTGAAAAATGTGTTAGGAAATTATTGTAATTTCCTAACTTATTTGTGGGCAATACATATATCAATTATAATCACAAATGATGCTATTTCAAATTAAATGACTTATATAATGATGATCTCATTTATTGTTATAAATGTTAATTGAATAAGTCATTATTACTTTTGATTTGGAATTAAATGAGAATAAAACCGGATATTATCTTTTGTTCCTTAGATAATTATCTTTTTGGATTTTAGATATATTATCTTTTGGGCTTTAGATACTATTTTATTTGGGCTTAAGGGTTTAATGGGTGTCATGCTCAAATATAAATAGACCTTCAGGGTTTCAGTCCCCAATATACCAAAATCGCCTTTGTTGCTCTTTCCCCATCAAAAGAGTTGCAGTTCAGCCGCCTAGGAATACAGAAGATTTTGGTTGAGGAAGATCGAAAGAACCACAAGATCCAAACTCTTCCAATCATAATTTATGTTTATGAATTCAGGTACGCTTTCGCATTATGTTATATTTTTTGGTGATTCAATATGGATGATCTGGGTTATTGAAAATTAATTATTCCAACGAGTGGTATCAGAGCCATCCATAATTTAATCATCGAAAATATTCGATTTTATTTTTAATTACTGAATTGATATATGGATCGATGTATATATGTTTTTTTTATTACGTTACGATGTTATATATATTTGTGCGACTGTGTTTGTTAGTGTATATGTATTTAGTATTGTTCCACATATACAACGTAACATATCGCCGTTTTGGTTGCTTTTGAATATATACGTCGTATATATATAGCTGCTACTGTTGGACGAACAGGAGATTAATTTTTTTTTTTATGCCAATGGCGTTGATTGCAATTCCTTATATGCATATATATGTGTATCATTATATATGGATATTTGTATATATATTATCATTATTTGGTTATGCCTTAAGGTATACTTATATACATATATATATTTTATACGAGGCTGATTTGGCATTTAATTTATATAATGATTAATTTTAATTTTAATGAATTATTCTTTTGAGATATAAAAGATTATTATACCTATTAATTTTATAAAGATGGATTCTAGTCTTAACAGATCAAGAATTTTTTGGCACATGTTATAATTATATTTTTTTCTTTAAGATCTCAAAAGACATCATTTAGATTTAATTTTTTTTTAGATTTAAGTATTTTTTTATTGTTACATAAGGAAACTAGTAACAATTTGGATTATTATACCCATCTATTATAAAGATTTGGTTTTGGAATAAATTGATTGAACATTATGCTGCCAAAGTAGCCTCTTTTGTGAAAATTAATTTATTCAAAAACATTAGGAATATGGTGATATGTAATTCATGCGAATATTGGTCGGCCCAAAGGAAGGTCTATATTTGGCCGAATTACATACACATATTGATGGTAAATACATGTTTGGGTAACTAATTAAGAATAAAGTAATACTTATTATTTATGCGAACAATAATCGGCCCAAAGGAAGTTTATTGTTTGGCCAAATAATAAGCATTGCACACTTTTGTTTATTTTCTATTAATTATGCGATCAATAATCGGCCCAAAGGAAGGTTATTGTTTGGCCAATTAATAGAAAATATATGCAGTAATAAATAGGTTGCGAAGTTTAAGTCTCCATGTGCGCATTAAGTCGATCCAAAGAAAGGCTTAGTGTGTGACAGGAATTTTGACAATATTTGATTACTGCAATGAGAGTATCACTTACAGTTAATTTTTCTATCCAAAGATTGAAAATTAATGTTGTTCTAGATATCTCAATATGGATTTTTACCCATTAATGTCTAATATTTACTGCATGTTTTTTTTGTTCTAATCCAGAAACTATGGCTTTAGCTACCAATGTTTCTGCGCAAATTAGCAGTATTCCTATGCTGAATAGTTCAAACTTTAAAGTTTGGAAGGATACTGTGGAGATTGTCCTCGGTTGTATGGATCTAGACACAGCTCTTTGAGAGGAGAAACCCACTTCCACTCCGGAAAACCTCAATGAGGTTAAAATAGAGAAGTGGGAGAAATCCAATCGAATGAGCATTATGATCATGAAACGCTCAATTCCTGAGGCGTTTTGGGGCTCAATTACTGAGGATAAAGATGCCAAACAGTTCCTAAAAGATGTTGAGAAATTCTTTACTAAGAAATTCAGTGCTCACATGGCTTTATCTTCTCAGTATAAAAGAAAGCGTGATACTACTGCGGATGCGCCTTCTCAGCAGAAAAAGGCTAAGAAACAGGATCAAGTTTCAACCTGTTTCTTCTGTAAGAAGGTGGGACACATGAAGAAGGATTGTACCAAATATGCCACTTGGCGTGTGAAGAAGGGTATAATTCTCACTTTCGTTTGTTCTGAGGCTAGTTTAAGTTATGCACCTGTTGATACTTGGTGGGTAGATTCTGCTGCTACTACTCATGTGAGTGTCACTATGCAGGGTTGCCTGTGGAGCCGACCGCCAAGTGATGCTGAAAGATACATCTACGTGGCAGACGGCAATATAGTTGCAGTCGAAACTATAGGAACCTTTAGATTATGTTCCACGAGTGGATTTTATTTGGATTTATTAGAGACATTTTATGTACCGTCATTTAGACGAAATTTGGTTTCTGTTTCTCGTTTGGACAAATCATGTTATTTTTGTTCATTCGGAGACAATAAAGTCAGTCTCTTTTATAATTCGAATAATATTTGCTCTGGTCATTTGGTGGATAATCTATATAGGCTTAACTTAAATTCCTATAATAATGAAATACTGCAAATGGGTACAAAACAAAAAACTAAATGAGAATTCGGCATCGTTATGGCACAAACGCCTAGGCCACATCTCTAAACAGAGAATTCAGGGGCTCGTGTCGGATGGAATTCTTGGACCCCTAAAATTGGCGGACTTTGAAGTCTGCATTGAGTGCATAAAAGGGGAAAAGGACAAATGAAAGGAAATTAGGTGCCGAGAGAGCTAAAGATGTCTTAGAACTAATACATACCGATATATGTGGCCTATTCTCTACTGTCTCTTGGAATGGACAACGGTACTTTATTACGTTCATAGATGATTACTCTCGTTATGGGTATCTATATTTAATTCATGAAAAGTCCCAAGCCTTGGATGTTTTCAAGTCTTTCAAAGCTGAAGTTGAACTTCAACTTGGAAAGAAAATTAAAGCTGTCAAATCTGATCGTGGTGGTGAATACTATATAAGATATGACGGTTCAGGTGAGCAACGTCCCGGGCCTTTTGCTCTTTTCCTAGAGGAGTGTGGTATTTTTCCGCAATACACCATGCCAGGCAAACCTAGCATGAATGGTGTTGCAGAACGAAGGAACCGAACTCTTAAGGACATGGTGAGAAGTATGATTAGTCATTCTTCCTTACCTGAATCACTCTGGAGAGAAGCATTAAAGACCGCAGTGTACATCCTTAATAGGGTGCCAAGCAAAGCAATTAACAAAACCCCATATGAAATTTGGACTGGAAAAAGGCCCAATATAAAGCATCTGCATATTTGGGGATGTCCAGCTGAGGCGCGACCTTATAGGCCACATGAAAGAAAATTGGACTGCAGGACAATTAGTTGCTACTTTGTTGGTTACGCTGAGCACTCACGGGGGTACAAGTTTTACAATCCTGCATCAAGGTCTATTTTAAAACAGGAAATACGAGATTTCTTGAGGATGTTGAGTTTGGGGGGAAGGAGATATTAGAAATGTTGCTTTTGATGAGGATTCTATAACTGACAATGATCAGGTCTTTGTACCTATTATTGTTCAAGACACAGTTATAGTACAAAAGCACAATGAGAATCCTACTGTAGATCCAGTTACAGTACAAGAGAACAATGAGAATATCGTTGTTGCTCAAGATACTGCTACAGCACAGAAAAATAATGAGAATCCTCCTCAATCCCAATCCATACAGCAAGCTCAACAACCTCAAGAAGTGTCATTAAGGAGATCCAATAGAGAAAAGAGAAAATCCATCTATGATCTCAAACAAGCTTCCTGTTAAATGGTATCACAAGTTTAATCAAGTCATTACCTCATATGATTTTGAGGTAAATATTATAGATGAATGTGTATACCGCAAGTTCAGTGGGAGTAAATATATCCTTTTGGTCTTAGATGTTGATGACATTCTACTTACTAGTAACGATATAGGCTTGTTGCATGAAACTAAGAAATTTCTATCGGACAAATTCGAAATGAAAGATTTTGGTGATGCCTCTTTTGTATTAAGAATCGAGATACTAAGAGATTACTCTCAAGGTATTCTTGGATTATCACAAAAGAACTATATCGAAAAGATTTTAAGTAGATATGGCATGGAAAGTTGTAAACCAATGGATACACCCGTAGCTAAAGGAGACAAGTTCAGTCTCAAACAATGCCCTAAAAATGATCTTGAGAGGACAGCAATGCATGATAAGCCTTATGCATTAGCACTAGGGAATTTAATGTATGCTCAAGTCTACATACATCCTGATATATCATTTATAGTGGGAGTGTTAGGTAGATACTTGAGCAATCCGGATATGGATCATTGGATAGCTGTTAAACGCATAATGCGTTATCTAAAGAGAACAAAGGATTACATGCTTATTTATCGGAGATCAGAAAATTTGGAGATCATTAGGTACTCTGATTCCGATTTCATGGCATATGGTTGCGAAACTTTGTCACTAAGCTTCATATAGTAGATGACATTGAAAGGGCCATTAAAGATATTTTGTGACAATAAGTCAGTAAGTACTATACTCCAATAACAATAAGAGCTTGACAAAATCGAAGCATATAGACATCAAGTTTCTTAGTTGTCAAGGAGAAAGTTTAAGAAAAACAGATTTCCATAGGACATATGGAAACAGAGTATATGCTAGCAGACCCATTACCAAGGGATTGAACCCTAAAGTTTTTCATGAGCACACTGCTCGGATGGGTGTCAATATTTATGATGCCTTGGTTTAGTGGGAGTTTATTTCATGCTATATGTCCTATGACAGATATTGAGTTATTTTTCTGCAGAATTAAGTTGATGGTTTATTTCATGTTATATGAAATGTTCATTTTGCAATATTTGTATTGTGTTTGATCTCAATAAAGTTGGACCAGTTGGAAATAGACATGCATGAGATCACTTGGCATGTAATTTCCATATTACTCATCCAAATTTGATCTATGTCGTTAAGTATATTAGGATGGTGATTGGCGTGGTTTAGTCACGGCATTTAATGTGATAAAAGCTGCGGTAGTTCCATATCTAATGTATGAGACGGACCAGATTGTTAAAGTAATGAAAGAAATAGCATTCAGATGCGCGCATAAAGTTTATAAAATGTGATTATGTCAAGAAAGAATATATGTATAGCCCAAGTGGGAGATTGTTAGGAAATTATTTAATTTCCTAACTTATTTGTGGGCAATACATATATCAATTATAATCACAAATGATGCTATTTCAAATTAAATGACTTATATAATGATGATCTCATTTATTGTTATAAATGTTAATTGAATAAGTCATTATTACTTTTGATTTGGAATTAAATGAGAATAAAACCGGATATTATCTTTTGTTCCTTAGATAATTATCTTTTTGGATTTTAGATATATTATCTTTTGGGCTTTAGATACTATTTTATTTGGGCTTAAGGGTTTAATGGGTGCCATGCTCAAATATAAATAGACCTTCAGGGTTTCGGTCCCCAATATACCAAAGTCGCCTTTGTTGCTCTTTCCCCATCAAAAGAGTTGCAGTTCAGCCGCCTAGGAATACAGAAGACTTTGGTTGAGGAAGATCGAAAGAACCACAAGATCCAAACTCTTCCAATCATAATTTATGTTTATGAATTCAGGTACGCTTCCGCATTATGTTATATTTTTTGGTGATTCAATATGGATGATCTGGGTTATTGAAAATTAATTATTCCAACAAAATGCACTATGTTAGCGATGACGCAAAATTGTATAGGGGTTAGTCGATATAATAATAATAATAATAATAATAATAATAATAATAATAATAATAATAAATTAATAATATAGTATAGGGGTTAGTAATAAATTGAATTCAATGGATTTGACTTAGGTGAAAACATTCTTGAATAAAAATAGAATCAAGTATATAGTCGAATTAGGTGTATGGAGTGAATTGGTTTTGATTTACATGTTTGCTTTAATTAAATTCGTTTTTAAAGGAAAATATCATTATAAATGTTTAGTATTTATTTTTTATAAATCAAACTAAAAATAATTTTTAATGGACACAATTAATAATAATTATATTTAAAAAATAATTTTTTAAAGTTAAAAATATTATAATAAATATAAATATTTAACAAAATAACTAAATTTATTCATTTATTGATACATAAAGTTATGCTAAAGATTTTAATTTTCACAAGAAAAATTAAAAACTTGCCAAAGAACCAGTCACGATTTACCACAAAATTTTAAGCCCTGGCGAATGAACATTTAGTTCTGCGTCACATTCCATAAGTTCTCCATGAAACATTATATATTTATATTTATTATAATAACTTCGCAGTTAACAAATTATTTATTTAATATAAATATTATTTGTTGTGCTTACTGAAAATTATTTTTAAAGTTTCATTCATCAAACTTATGATCTAATAAAGTTTATTTTAATTTTTTTTAAATAAATTAAACACCAGCAAATGAAATATGTATAAAAGTAGACTGCAGAGGTCTTCATTGTGACACGGAATCGTGATAAATCTAATTCATTAATTAATCGACTCTAAAAAATAATAACTGTACCAATCTTGACTAAAACTCGCATTTCCAAGTTCTCTAACTTGATAATACTTTCCAACAAGAACAATCTCAAAATAACAATATGAGTAGTTATAAAGTCACGACAAAAATAATGAACAAGGTTCGACTTTTCTAAATAACCTGAATTGGAAATCTTCAGATAACCTAAAGCACTGTCCTCACGGATTCAAGTACCGTGTTGCCCAATTAGCCAAGTGCCATGCATTCTTCGTTCCAGGAGACATTCCACTGTAAGGATATTCATTCTCATCTGACGTTTTGTTGAGGTCATATGACAGCAGAGAGTAATTTCGTCCTGCAGAAGTGGCCTCATCAGACCTATCAGAGGAGACAACGTCCTCTTTTTTCATTGAATCTGGAACCACCTCTCCTGGTGTTTCAGATGCATATTGGAAATTGGGTCGAGATAACCCTGAGAGTTGTGCATCATATCCAAACATAATAAAAAAAATTAAAGAATTAGAGTCTGAATACAATCCTAAACATTATTAACATTGCATATATCATGTCTGTCTTACTGTCCCATAGTCGTTCAAGGCCATGTTCTATGAGCTTGAATTCCTCCCGTGATGCAACATCAAGTTCAACGACCAGAGTATTTTCATAGCGTGCCTACACAAATTTCCAAAATTAACATGAATAATAAGAAGACTTATCAACCAATTATCAAACAAAAAGATATTAGGACAACAAGATATTGTCCAGGGGTTTAAGATACTGCTCAGAACTAACTACTTATCTTTTAGAAGCCTTTACGACCCATGAACCATTTTCATGAATAATTGGGTGCTTTGATTAGCCTCTGCTTACGATTCCACTTAATTGAGGTCCGGGAAAAAAAAGTAATAAATATACGAATACTAGCTATGAAGCTCCATACATATGGTAATGAACGAGCTAATAATTTTCTTTGACATAATACTTTATATTTGAATACTAGTTATGAAGCTCTAAGAAGAAATTGAAAATAAATAGCCTGACATGGAATCCAATAAATTTTGGGCAAATTATACTGACCCCTTCTAAAGTTTGGTTAAATTTACTGTGAATTCCTTTTATTTGCCCAAATCACATTGAAATTGACTGTGAAATTCACCTTTTAGAAGAGTTCTGTATTATCTTTATAGTGGTGTTCTGTGTCACATTTTATAGAATATAAAAATACCAATGGTATCTAAATTTTATGAGATGGTTGAATTTCATCTAAATTCTTTGAGCTCACATCATGCCAACACAACCAAGGGGAAATAGAGTTTACTCTGATCTAAAAAATACAATTAAATATCCATCCTTAATGGTGACTCAGCTTCTTTAATTCTAATCATTATGGGATGAACAAAAATTCACGTATAAATGCAAAACTGTTTCCCTTGTATCAATTTTACTAAAACAGCACAAGGTAGGAATTAAGTTACATGGATAGAGAGATGTGGTTTAAATTAGATAAATGGAAATGAAAAATAGGAAGTATTACCTTCGCCTCGTCAAGTATTTTCTGTGTGAACCACAATTCCGTACTTGTTATAAACTCTAACCCGAATTTAGTCCGGTACTTTCGGTCCCAAAATAGCAATTCCTAAAAATTTAACATAACCGCATGAAATCGGTTTCAACAAAAAATATGACAAGGAAACACATACTAATTAATTGGAGTTTAGGCAAACAAACCCTCATCAGAGAAGCTAGCGCTTGGGAAATGGCTCGATAGAGGTGACTTTGTCCAGAAAAGGCATCCAGCCATGACTGTATACGCGACTCTTTGAACCACAACTGCCTTGCAAAGGATGTTGCGTGGTCCAACGAAGAGAATGGAGACGCCTCTATCATCTTCTCTGCGAACCAAGCACTTCTAGTAATGAGATAGAAGTCTCGGCTCTCCAATTTCCCTGAAAGGCAACGGAGATAGAACGAACGTACAGGGACAATTAAAAAATGTGATTGTAGGAAATCTTATATGAGAGGCAACAGTTAGATCAAATCAATTTATATCAGAACCAAGTCAAATAAATGAGCTTTATATTAGGGGATACGTTTTAAATAATAAAAAATAACTCAATCTAGATATCTTTTCTGATAATGAAATGAATATAATACAATCAACTATCTCTCCTAGGTGAATCATGACAGTAGTATATATGCATGAAATCCCCTGAATATGAGCTACATCCATCATGGAGTAATGTATTTTATGACTCAGCGGCCTCATCACAATCCTCATTCATGCCATGAGTAGATTCCTCTAAAACCTCATCTCTTGTCAACCGCAGGCCTTCGACATCAAATTCAGGCAAGCTCGTCATACAAAACTGGGGGTGAAAGTCGACCTCACAATGTTCATAATCTTCGCCCATGTCAAACAAATCTCTTGGCATCACATGGACTACTACACTCCATCCGTTGTCTACCTCATCCTCCACGTAGAACACAAGACGCGCCTCAGATGCTAGGATGTACGGCTCATCGTCTTCTCGTTCACCGGTGTGAATTGGATTGGCAAAATTGACACAGGTATGACCCAACTCGTCTTGTCGTATGCCTCTGCCCGACGTGGTGTCTGCCCAGAAACACTTGAACAAGACTACATTGAACTGACCACTGTAATTTAGCTCGATGATGTCTACTAATCTCCCGTAGTACGAGACACCACCGACGGCAACATTGACATCCCGTTTGCTTGCATAACTCCTAGTATCCGAAGTGACATAAATCCCGCTATTTTGTGTTTTCATCCATTCCTCCCTCGAGATGGTTCTAAATTTAAATCCATTGACGTTGTAAGCTTGATAGCGTCTGGCCTGAGCAAGGGGTCCACAGGCAAGCCATTGCAACTCGTTTGAATGACTGGTGCTTCCAAATGGGACCTATAATTGAACCATTAGAGGCAAGAAAGCATCAATGGGTAGTGGAATCCTATGATATTAAGGATTACCTGATGCCTAAACCAGTTGGAGAATTCTCTGTGCACCGCACTGTCTATAAGAGACTGGGACCTTGTTCTGCTTCGCATTTTTCTCTTTGTGATGGCTCTGTACTCACTATGCACAAATCAAAATAATATTCACTTTTATTATTGTTAAAGCTATATTGGCTCGCTGGATAATTTTAGAACTCGATCTCGATACTTACTCTAAGAATTTCTCTACGGCAATGCAATTGACCAGTACATGACGATGTGCTTGAAGAATTTCAGTGGGGGTCAAAGTAAAAAATGAAGCAACCCCAACCGCCTTTTCAACTTCTGGGAACATGCTGGCAGCCTCACTGGGCAGGGCATCGCTCGGCCGATTGTCAACCCGACTTGGTCGGTTGATCCTAGTCTCGACGTTATCTAGATATCTTGAACAGAACGTCAGAATCTCTTATGACAAGTAGCCCTCTGCAATAAATCCCTCCGGTTGTGCCCTATTACACACGTACTGCTTGAGACGACATAGGTACCTTCGAGAACATAACACATAAAATTATAGGTGACAGCTATCCTAGAAAAATAGATCGAGAAAGCTTAGCTAGATTTCTACCTCTCAATTGGGTACATCCACCGGTAATGCACTGGGCCACCGAGGCGTGCCTCCTCGACCAAATGCACCATTAGATGAACCATGACTGTGAAAAAGGAAGGTGGAAATATCATCTCCATGTGGCATAGAGTATGGACCACACGATCCTGAAGGAGAGGTAGTTGACGAGGATCTATGCATTTGCTGCATAGTAGTCGAAAAAAGGCGGATAACTGAGCCA
The DNA here is from genome assembly GCF_003086295.3 of Arachis hypogaea. Classification (NCBI taxonomy): domain Eukaryota; kingdom Viridiplantae; phylum Streptophyta; class Magnoliopsida; order Fabales; family Fabaceae; genus Arachis; species Arachis hypogaea. The sequence continues at coordinate 54,240,897 of NC_092036.1, forward strand.
AGACAGCGGACACTTGGGTGGGCAATACGTTCCTTGACGCAATTGGCAAGAGATGTTCCATTAGAATGTGGCAGTCATGACTCTTCAAGCCCGATAACTTGCGCTGTTTTAAATCAACACATCGAGAGATGTTGCTAGAGTACCCGTCTGGAAAGACCACATTCTTGATAGTCCTAAGAAATACCTCCTTCTGTGGATTTGACATGGTAAAGACTGCAGAGGGATACTTCCAACCTTCAAGTGGCCACATATCATGCCTGATTCCCATCAACTGGAGATCTTTTCGAGCTTTTAGGTGGTCTTTGGATTTACCACTCTCGTTCAACATGGTGAACACAATGTTGTCACACACATTCTTCTCTATGTGCATCACATCTAGATTGTGACATAATTCGTTGTTCTCCCAGTATGGGAGATCAAAGAATATACTCCTCCTTTTCCAGGGAGACTCGTCTTGTACCCCGGTCTGCTGTACGCGCCTTCTTTTACCGCCCACCGCTTGCACCTTACCGTGTGAGACTGGCACACCCTCCAATTGTCTCAAGATATCCCTGCCAGTGAGTTTGACAGGGGGGATCTATAATCTACCTTTCCATCAAATCTAATCCGGTCCTGCCTATATCTGTGATCGTGATTCAAGAAGCGACGGTGACCCATGAAACACCATTTCTGACTGAAGGTGAGTCGCCTAGTCTCGATGTCCAGATTGCACGTGGGGCAAGCTCTCCCGCCGTACGTATTCCAGCCAGATAAATTGCCCAATCCAGGAAAATCGCTGATGGTCCACATCAACGCAGCACGCATCTTGAATGTTTTCTTCTCACTAGCGTCGTATGTATCAACACTGGCCCACAACTGCTTCAACTCATCAATCAGTGGCTGTAAGTAGACATCTATGTCATTGCCAGGCATTTTAGGACCGGGAATAATCATGGAGAGAATAAAGTTGGTTTGTTTCATGCAAATCCATGGGGCTAGGTTGTACGAAATAAGAATCACTGGCCATATTGAGTACTTTGAACTGAGGTTTCCATAAGGATTAAAGCCATCACTAGCCAGGGCTAAGCGAACACTGCGCGGGTCACCAGAAAAGTCAGTATATCTCCTGTCAAATGCTTTCCAAGCCTCGCCGTCCCTGGGATGCCTCAAGGAACCGTCAGAATTGGTTCCTCTCTTATGCCACAACATGTCCATTGATGTCTTACTGGACATGAATAATCGCTGCAACCATGGAATCAGAGGAAAGTAGCGGAGAATCTTCGCCGGCAGAGGCTTTCCATTCTTTTTGACAATGGCATTGATCCTTACTAAGGAATTCTTCCGAGTCTTTTGCTTCCACCTGGATGCTCCACACTGTTTGCACCTAGACAGGTCTTGACCGGAGCCTTGATACAGCATGCAGTCATTTGGACATGCATCTATCTTCTCATACTCAATATCGAGCTTCCTTATGATTCTCTTGGCATCGTGCAACGTCTTCGGAATCACTGCGTGCTCAAAGGCATCCCCTAGTAGCTCTAGAATAAAACCAAAAGCCTTGTCACTCACTCCGCACATGCACTTGATATGGTAGAGCCTCACCAAGAAAGGCAGCTTCGAGAATTTTGAGCATCCTGGATACAATTCCTGCTCACCATCCTCTAGCAAGTCGTGAAAGGCACGAACCTCGCGGCTAGGTTTGTCAGATATGAACGGCAGCCCCTCCGTAACATTTCCGACATGCCCATTAATCGAGTCTTCATCATCACTCTGCAGTCCCGGCAAGTTGAATGCGTTGTGGACCATGTCACGAATTTGATCTCCTAAATTTACAGTAGGTTCTAGTTCTTCCCTACCGTTGGGTCTCTCGTCTACTATCCTCTCACCGTGATGTAACCAGAAGGTATAGTTAGGGGGAAAGGGTTTCATTAGAAGATGATCGTAGGTGTCCTCTCTAGTTTGGAAAAATCGGAACCCGCACAAAGGGCATGGACAGTGTATCATCCCATCGGATGATGAACTGGCAAATGCGAAGTCAAAGAATCTATTCAAACCATCCCTATACTCTACACTACCTCGTGGCTTTGTAATCCAGCTCTTGTCAATGTCTAAATAAATGAAATAGCACAGACAACTAAATGAATAGTAAAAAATTACATTAAACTATAAAAAAAAAGATGAAAAAATGGGGTGTGTGTCAATGAAAACCAATAACAGTTTATCACAATTATGAGATGGGAGAGTACCATACGTAGTAAACTACACAGTATATTGCAAGCAGAGCTATGTAGAAAGGTATTGGGGAGGTTGCTTATTCATTGTCAAAATGTGTGCTTTCTAAAAAATTACTGGTAGAAAGAATTGCTGATCCGAAGTCCAAAAAATGAAATTACAAAGAAGGAAAAACCTTAAAAAAATGAGGAAAAAAAACAGTAGGGATAAAAGTTAGATTTATGTAATAATTAATAAGAAACTAAATCACAAAGAACAGAAACCTCAAATACAAATTTTCAGCCCTTAATTACGGGTTAACTCAACAAAATAATAAGAGAATAGCCGGATATAATTTTCTCTGTTATGTTTAATTTAAATTCTTTGAAAGATAGATTTGATTAAAAAGATCACTTGAAAAAAATGTTCATTTTAGGGAAAAATTAATAAAAAATTTATTTAACAAAAAATATTTTGGAGATAAAGCTTAACATTTACTCCGAAGATTATCTAGCAAAGCATGCTGGCATGTTTATGTTGATGATGAAGATCTTTGCACGGATGACAAAAGGTTCTTGATAAAGCAAACTAACATGCAGTGGCAACTACATATATTAATACTTATATAATTCGTATATAACTCTCTCATGCAGTGACAAAGGGCTATATATACGTTGAAGACAACAATCCAGATATCACAAGTCCAAGGCAATATTTTCTTTCAGTCAACACTATGCTGGCAAATGAACCACAAGTAGATAAATTAAATAAATAAAACGAACATTCAATTACAAAGCTCGAATATTGTTTCGAATATTGGATAATTAGTGCTCTGCAACATATTATTTTATCTGTTGATAAACCGGCATGCTTTGCACTAAGCTTTAAAAGAAAAAGGTATATGGGAATGCTAGCCCCATATACAGGACCGGAAAGTAAGTCTCTTAGAGCACAAGTGTTCTGATTTGTAAGTGTATTCATATAGAGTAAGAAAACTGTACTAATAGCAATCAAACACAGCACAAAATAGAGAGACCAATGTCATAGACCTGTTCTAATAATGGCAGTGAAAGAAAACAAACAACACACAGCTTCACTCTCCATAGAACACACTCTAATAATATATTTAATCAATTAATTAAGGAATTAAAAGTTAAAAGTGTAATTAAGTAAATAAGATGGGGGCTTGATGCAGAGACATTCCCAATGCATTAGAGACAAATAATTATTTTGAGTTAAATGACAACTCTAATAATTAACATGCATGCGTGATTCATACGCCTTCATTCTCACTCTCATATATATATATATATATATATATATATATATATATATATATATATATATCTTAATTTCATATAAGATACTAGCATTTAAAAATTAAACTATTATTGGTATTATGCATTTATTTTTGATATTTTAATCAAATTAGGGAAAAAAATAGTATACTTTGGCTTAGTTTAACCGAAAAAAATGAAAAATAAAAATGAAACATGCCTCACTTTTGTAAAATCATTAACTTTCCTCCCTTCTATACAACAATTTCTCCACTAATAATAAACACATAAACCAGCCAAGCTAGCTAGCTGCACGAATTCATTAGGTGCTATTTTCTAATTTCACATAGCGGATAATACAAATGCAACTACTATATTCTGAAACAATTTTCTAACATGCATGAAAGCTGCCAAACATGAAATAGAACTAGGTTCACACTATACAGTAAGTGTAATCAATGATTCAGACACAATAAACCAAATTTTTTGATAATGCAGCCATCACAGGACCAAGCAGCAAGGAGAATTTAAAATTGTACAATGACATGTACAGGCTTTAAAGAGATTCAACTAAGCAAGCATATAGAAAATTGTTTCATCAAAGGCATTTGATTGGATCAACATTATCAGATCAAAATTTTGTTGAAATAAAATGTTAACCTTATCTAGCAGAAACTAGGGCCAAGTAGTAGAGTTGAGCAGATTCCAATTTTGTATATTGCTTATAACGCTTTAATAGTATCATAGTTTACATCAGTCTCAATTCCTTTTGAGTATTTTTCAATTTCCTTACTACAGAAATATCAATTCTAATCCTCACAAAGACTAAAGAGGAATAGTACAATAATAATAAATCAAGATCATCATATACATATATAATAAGAAAGTTGTAAGAAAAATGACCTTGTTTGGAGTGTGCTCTAGAAGCTTCTCTACTGCAAATAAACCAGATTTCCTGATATAGAGCAAATGTAATGAATGAGCCTTCACAAAATCAATGATTCAGATACAATAAACAAAATTTTCTGAGAATGCAGCCATCTCAGAAACTAAGCAGCAAGGAGAATTCTTAATTGTACAATGACATGTATATGCTTCAAAGAGATTGAACTAAGCAAGCAGGTACAAAATTGAGTACTGATAAAATATATATATATATATATATATATATATATATATATATATATATATATATATATATATATATATATATATATATATATATATTTAAAGCTCATTGCTAGTTACTGCTGAATGGAATTCTATTCCATTTAGCACCTCTAACTTTAACTTGGCATGCAGTGCACATTCTATGGCAGGGATGGTATAATGGCAATGATTGAAGGAAGAGACCAACCTCTTACTCATTCACAAAGTCATTCAGGGAAGTATGTAAACTAACTATTATAGTTCAGTGTTGCTGATATATAATCTAACTACTGTAATTAGCTCTTATAGCTTTTCTCTAACTAGGTAAAAGTAAACATTATCAGGTTATATATCTACTGTTGAAAACTAGATATATGTTATCCCTTATGCTTGAAAATTACTTAAGAACTCAAAACTTGCATGGATATTAATTTTTGTGGGGAAGCAAGGTTAATATTAACTCGACCTTTTTCCATCTTTAGGTTCTAATTAAACAAGGCATGCTCTGTCAGGGAGACAAGGTTGCATTACAATATGTTAATCCAAAATTCCGAACCAAGAGTGAAAACACGAATGAAAGCTCAAATTGTTAGAACTCACCAGGGACAGGGAGAGGCCGCGATAGCTCAGGATGGCGAACGGTGGAGGATGGCTCAACAGTTTCGTGCACGGCGGGCAAAGGACCCAAGATCGGCAGCACCTTCGCAGTGGAGCAGCGACGGCAGCAGAGTTCGCGCGCTTCCAATGACTCTTCGCAGGGTTCTGGTTAATTTGGGGAAGAATGAATTAGAATTTATAGGAGAACTTAAAAAGGCGGAAAGGAGAAATTGAGTTAACAAATCCTCACCTGGTGGCGTTTTGTGATGCAATCGCCGCTGATTTGTGGCCCGCGAAGGAGTCCTGCCTTCACAACCTTGTTTTGGAATTGCAGCAATGGGTGTGCTTCGCGGGCTACCAGTTACTCTTCGCGGGTTTTCTTGAAATTTGGGGGGAATCAACTCAGGGTTATAAGAAAAAAAGGGGGCAAAACAAAAATTAGATTGCTTAAGATTGGATCCTCACCTGGCGGCGTTTTGTGATGGAGTCGCCGCTGATGATAAGGCACGCGAAGGAGTTCTGCTTTTCCAGCATGTTTCGCGGCGACGAGGTGTGTGGCCTCCAGATCTTCGCCGCTATTTACCGTGCCTCACATAGGCGATGGCGGCGTTTTTGGTGGAGTCGCCGCTGATGATTGTGGCACGCGAAGGAGTTCTGCTTTCCCCAACATGCTTTGCGGCGGCCAGGTGTGTGGCCTCCAAATCTTGGCCGCTATTCACCGTGCCTGGCGTAGTGATGTTACAATAATAGTATTAAAAAATTATAGTGTATTAAAAATAATACTAAAAAAATACTATATAAAAATATACTATAAAAACTAAAAAAATATAAAAGAATTTAACATGTTTAAAAAGATAATTTTATAATTTAATATCATGTCTATTTTAATAATTATCTATCTAAATGTGATTTTAACTATCATTATCCAAACAATATTCATTATATCAAAATTAATTTTGTATAGAGTTGTCAAACATATATCATATTACTACAAATTCACTTCTCTTCAAAATCAATTCTATAAAATCAAGTTTATTCAAATTTTAATTTGACAAACCTAAATCCAAATACACATTACATCTTTGAATGTGACTTATTAGCACCGAACCTCCGTTACGATATTTGTTTATTAATTTTGCGGATTATATAATATGTAGTAGAATGTAGGGTATATTTAAAATAAGCACGATAATTTTGTATGCATTGGATGTGCCATATTTAAATACATCATTAGACTTTATTAAATAAAAATTAAATACTAATATAAAAAAAAGTATTGATGGACTCTAATAAATAAAAAATATTCTAATATATAAATAAATATCTTTTAATATATCATACTTTAAATGACAACATAATTTTTTATTTTTAAATATAAAATATATAAATACAAAAATATAAGTATTTTTTATCCATTAAGATTAAATATTATGCAAAAAAATTTTTATAATATTAAAAAATATTTTAAATTTCAACATAAAAATATAAATTAATTAAATTTTATTTTATATTACTTAACAAGTAATTAAATTATTATATTCAAAATTTATTAACTAATTATTTTTTGTTAAATATATTATTATGCAATATAATTTTTTATCAAAATATTTATAAAAATATAATTTATTTAAATATTATATATAATACATAAAAATATTAATTTTTTTTTGTTTTTTCAATTTTTTTTGAAAAAATGAATAAATAATATATTTTTAATGCATGCCTACCAATTATATATTCACTTATATTAGTAGGAGTTAAACTAATGAAATTAACGTAACTAAAAATATCAAAAATTATATACAAAGTTACTATTGCAAAAATATAAGCACATACTCATTAAACAATTAAAAAAAATAATTATACCAATATATATGGGTTTGTCTAAGGAAAATTGAAAAAATAAATTATATTATTTATTCAGTTTTTTTAAATATTGAAAAAAATAAAAAAAATTAATATTTTCATGTATTATATATATTTTTTAAATAAATTATATTTTTACAAATATTTTGTTAAAAAATTATATTATACAATAATATATTTAACAAAAATAGTTAGTTAATAAGTTTTTTAAATATAATAATTTAATTATTTGTCAAGTAATATAAAATAAAATTTAATTATTTTATATTTTTATGTTGCAGTTTGAAATATTATTTTAATATGTTTTTTTAATATTATAAAAGTTTTTCATAATAATTAATCCTAATAAATAAAAAATATTTATATTTTTTGTATTTATATGTTTTATATTTTTTAGAATAAAAATTTTTTATCTTTATACAATAAAATAGATGATAACATTCTTAATATATATACTATCTATTAATTTTTTATATATATTAAATAATTGTAATAACAATATAATAATATTGAAATCAGGTAACATATTATGCTTTACGCTTAGATTTAACAAAATATATTTTTAATAAATTATATATGATAAAAACTATTTTGTGAAACACATTTGTACACCAATTATATATATATATATAAAAGTCCGGTCGAGTTAAAGAATAAAAATTTTGTAACACCTTACCACATAGAGCTTTACATTTAAGTTGTAAAACAGAGGTGGTGTGGCATTACTACCTCTAATCATAAACTATATACATATAGTAGTGGAAAGAATATAATACACTATGAGCCTTGAAAACAGGTGAAACAAAATTGCGAAAATAAAAGCACAACGCTAAGGAAACTAGATAACTTGCTTGCGAAAAAACCTAAAGATCATAAGTATAAATAAACAGAAAGTGAGACTAGAGGGTCAAAGATACAAAATATCTAGCTCCTAACTCATCCTGCGAAGTCAAGGCTGGCCGGAGAATATTTACATATATATTTACATATCCCAAAATGTCCAAAATATATAGGTAAAATCCTAGCTCTCCCTAAACCTTTAAGAGGAACAAAATAAAAAAGTTACTTAGAGAGAAAGCTAAGTACACATATACATAAACTAAATAACAAAAGAACCCAGGGACCACTCCGCATCAGAAGTCCAAACAACTTGCGAGGTGCCTCTCGACCTACATCTGAAAAACAACAACACAGTATGGGGTGAGAACCGGAGGTTTTCAGGATGGTAAAGGTGCCACGCATATAAGATATAAGGTTTTGGGAATGGTAAGGGCAATCCTAGAACGCCGACACTCAAATTGAAAAGCTTAAAAGTATTAAACAATACCATAAATAGAGGGTAGGTATCTAGGGAATTCTAAACTCAACTTAAACTTAAACTTAATACCCAACCTGTTCACCTTTCTTCCGTTCCTCCATCTCCAGAAAATTTACAAAGACAGACAAACAGACAATTGCAAGCACAAGTAGGAAACAAGTAGTGCAAGTAGCAATTATTACAATTAACATAATATATTCAGTTAGGCATTCTCACATAAGGCAGAGCAAACAAATAAATAGAATGCACATGATGTATGTATGTCCTATGGCTGATGAGGCTCATCTGTCGGTTATCAAGCCAACCTGACAAGTCCAAAACCCTTGGATTGTCCCTCGTCGCGCATCCCCATGAGTCTATGCATAGCTTTTTTCTCATTTCATTCATAATTCATACATTCATACATTCATATATAACTTACTCAATGGGGAATATCCATTCCTGGAAATTTATACGTGCCCGATCACTCTTACGACGTAGGGTCAACAGAGTTTTGAGTCTCAACCTGGAACACATGGTGGCAAGCCACGGTTCTGTACCTAGGAAAACTCGTATCTCAGATAACATTAAATTCATAAGCCACATAAGTATTCATAATCATTCATATTTATTACATAATTGTTCATTATAGCCATAGCATCATATATCCTTCATTCATACACATTCTCCTCATATACTCATCACTTTTAACATTTACTTTATTCCTAAGTTATCTCTATTACCTAGCTTCAAGTTATTACTAGAACTACCATTATGTTCAAGGGCTAAAAAGGGTGAAAACAGAGGTTTGGAGGTTCAAAATTGAGTTTTAAAACGCTAAATAACTTTGCTGAAAACAGAGGAGTCATGCGTACGCGTGGGCACGTGTACGCGTGGGCGTGCAAACGAATATTTTATACACTTTTTGGCATCATTTTCATATAGTTTTCATTCTGTTTTGTTTAAGTTTTATTATATTTTCATAGGTTTTAGTTTAAAATTCATATTTTTGGATTCTACTTTGAGTTTGTGTGTTTTAGGATAATTTCAGGTATTTTCTTTCTGAAATTGAGGAGCTTTGGAAGAAGTCTGATTCAGAGACAGAGAAAGGACTGCAGATGCTGTCAGGATCTGACCTCCGTGCACTCAAAGGAGCTTTTCTGGAGCTACAGAAGTTCAAATGGTGTGCCCTCAACGGCCATGAAAAGCTAACATCCAGGGCTTTCCCGAAATATATAATAGTGCATACTTTGATCTGGAAATGAAGGTCCGAAACTGGCGTTCAACGCCCCTAAGGAGTCCTAGCACGTGGAGACACCCTTAGCTCAGCCCAAACACTCACCAAATGGGCCCGGAAAGTAGATTTTTGCACTACTACACTAGTTTATCTTATTTCTATAATTCTTAGTTAGTAGATTAGTATATATATAGGAGAAGATCAACTGTGTTTTAGAGAACTCTCCGGCATATCTTATTTTTGAACATTGTTCCTTATACAGTATGAGTCACTAACCTCCTAAGGTTAAGGTTAGGAGCTTTGCTGATTCTTATGAATTAATAATATCACTATTCTACTTCAATCTATGCTTGATTCTATTCTAAGATGTATCTTCGTTCTTCAACCTTATGAATCGGATGACCCGTGACAATCATCCTCATTCTACATGGGTTCTTGCGAGTCCTTGACAGGATAGTACTGAACCACAAGCTTGATTATACATCTCTTAGACGGCTAATCCACGGCTTTGTTGGGGACTTCTCGAGACATCAATTTAGCCATGGTGCAGGGCGATTAGGGCCTTTGTGGTATAGGCTAGAACCAAAGGAGCAGCGTTCTTTGATCCGGAAGATCCGACTTTGTCTGTGGCGTTTTGAGTAGGATCACCAAGGAAATGGACTGGTAGAGCTTCACCCCCATCCAGATTGGATGACTGCTGACCCAGCATTTGATCTGAAGCAGAGGAGATTAATGATTGCTGACCCGGCGTTAATCATATACAGCCTGCCATAGAATGAATCAATCAGATGTTGGAGTAGATGGTGAGAAAAGTTGATCCAAAGGGAAGAAGCATCTGAGAAGCCTCAATCGTTCTCATACCATTGATATCACACATATCTAGTAACGTTTTATTTATTTTATCTGTTTTATGCATTTCTCGTGACAAACTATTTTTTCTGTCCGCCTGACTAAGATCTGCAAGGTATCCACTACTTGCTCAAACCAATAATCTCCGTGGGATCGATCCTCACTCACCTGAGGTATTACTTGGATGACCAGGTATACTTGCCGGTCTATCTATGCAAAACGTGTGGAGTCAATTTCGTGCACCACATATCTTGGCCGATTTCCACGTATTGTCCAAGGCAATCACTTAATCCACACACACAGCCCTACAAGTTCCAAAATCACCAAAACCTTGGCATCAATCCTCTACCAAGCCTCTAAATGTCACACATATCATACATATATACTTCAAAATTTAGAATTTACATATTAAAACCAAGAATTGACTAGGGCTAGAGACCTCACCATACCTACGGACCAGGAGAGCCAAATTCAACAAGCTCTACAAGTTAAATTGAACCTAGAGAACCAAAATTAACAAATTCTCAACTTGGATTCTCTTTAATTTTGAAAATTGAGGAATAGAAAATCTAGAGTAATAGAGTGATTTACCTATAAAATTATTCTGATGGATTCGTAGAGCTCGACGCGGTAGTCGCGTGGCCACAAACGGTGCGACGATCGGAGCTTGGATTAGCAAGATATGGTGGTTTTAATGGAGGTCAAGGGTTTTAGTTTTCTTCTTCCCTTTTCCAACAATGAAGGCGTGAATGAAGAGAGAAGGGGAAAGGAAGCTATGTCTTCTTCAATTGATGGGTTCGGTTCAACCGATTCGGTCCATTTGACCTAATTTTGAATCAAATTCTTTGAAATTAGTGTCAAAATTTTTGTTTTAATGAGCTCTATCCTATTTTAATATAAAATTTACATTTTTAATTTATTTTTTAAAATTTAATTTATTGACTAATTATTTTCTAATTTAACGGGGTTTACAAATTTAACTAGAAAAAAATATTTGGAACTAATAGAAAATAAAATATGATCTTATTTTATATTTTTTAATTATTACTAAAATAATTAGATGATATTAAATATAATAAATATTTAATTATAAATATTATATATATAACTATAAATATTAAATTTAAAAAATAATTTTAAATTATTATCTACTTAATATTATCATAAAATAAATAAGAATAAGAAAGATTAGAGGAGAGAGCCATGAGGTGCTATAAGTATGAAGAATAAAAGAATATAAGTAGTCACTATTACATACACACATATGATACATATACATAGTTGATACATATTATTTATTCATTTTTTCTAAAAAAATTAAAAAGTTAAAAAGTTAATATTTTCATATATTATATATAATTTTTAAATAAATTATATTTTTACAAGTATTTTGTTAAAAAATTATATAATATAATAATATATTTTACAAAAATAGTTAGTTAATAAGTTTTTTGAATATAATAATTTAATTATTTGTCAAATTATATAAAATAAAATTTAATCATTTTATATTTTTATGTTGCAATCTAAAATATTATTTTAATATATTTTTTAATATTATAAAAAAATTTTACATAATAATTAATCTTAATAAATAAAAAATACTTATATTTTTTGTATTTATATATTTTATATGTTTTAGAATAAAAAACTTTTATTTTTGTACAATAAAATAGGTAATAAACTTCCTAATATATATACTATCTATTAATTTTTTATATATATTAAATAATTGTAATAATAATATAATAATATTAAAATCAGGTAACATATTATGCTTTACTCTTAGATTTAACAAAATATATTTTTAATAAATTATATATGATAAATAAATATTTTGTGAAACACGTTTGTATACCAATTTTTTAATATATATAAAAGTCTGGTTGGATTAAAGAATAAAAATTTAACTAGACAAATAAAAAAATATTTTAAAATAAAATATGATCTTATTTTATATTTTTTAATTATTACTAAAACAATTGGATGATATTAAATATAATAAATATTTAATTATAAATATTATATATATAACTATAAATATTAAATTTAAAAAATAATTCTAAATTATTATCTACTTAATATTATCATAAAATAAACGAGAATAAGAAAGACTAGAGGGGAGAAGCATGAGGTAGTATAAGTATGAAGAATAAAAGAATATACAATAGTCACTATTACATACACACATATGATACATATACGTAGTTGATACATATTATTTATTATTTTTTATAAAAAAAATAAAAAAACAAAATGTTAATATTTTCATGTATTATATATAATTTTTAAATAAATTATATTTTTATAAATATTTTGATAAAAAATTATATTATATAATAATATTTTTAACAAAAAATAATTAGTTAATAAATTTTGAATATAATAATCTAATTATTCATCAAGTAATATAAAATAAAATTTAATTATTTTATATTTTTATGTTGTAGTTTAAGATATTTTTAATATAATTTTTAATATTATAAAAAAAATTTTGCATAATAATTAATTTTAATAAATAAAAAATATTTATGTTTTTGTTATTCATATATTTTATATTTATTTATTTAAAAATAAAAGATTATATTGTTAGTTAAAATATTATATATTAAAACATATTTATTTATATATTAAAATATTTTATATTTATTAGAGTCTATCAATACTCTTCTTTTAGTCTTTAATTTTCAATTAATAAAATTTAATAATATATATAAATGTAGCACATTTAATACATACATAATTATCGTGCTCATTTTATATATAAACCGCTTATTAACGTGTGTGTGTCTTTCTAATCTAATTAAAAAAAAAAACATGCGTGCCTTTTTTGGGTATTCATACCGTATAAAAATTGTTGTTTCTATTAAACTAAAGCATCAAGCATTTGACAAGAAGTAAGATCTTTTGTATTTTGCATGAATATGATTGATTTGGTTGATAGTGTCTATGTAGTGGTAGGCCTATTTATGCCCCCTTAAATTTGAGGTGATACGCGGAAAAAAGTTGTATATGGTTAGTTGATTATGATTTTTGTAACAATAATATTGCTATTTGAGTACCTATCTGCTTTATTTGAATAGAAAGATATAAGTATAATATTCACTTTAGTATCACTACTAGAAAATTAGTTATTACAGACGGATATTTCCGACGGATTTTATCCTACGGAAATACAGACGGAATTTCAGAGGGATTTTTTGTCGGAAAACAAAAAAAATGAATTAGCATAAATTACAGACGGAAAACAAAATCCGTCGATAATTTCGTCGGTAAAATTAATTTTTTCCGTGGAAAATGGTTATAGACGGAAAATTCGTCTGTAATTAAATAGAAAAAACGCTACATTTCATTAAATTATTACAGACAGAAAATCCGTCTGTAATTTAAAATTTTCCGTCGGAAAACCTAATTTTATCACCACCCTATCGAGCTCCATTCACTCCTGCCCTATGAACTCATTTTCTCATTTTCACCCTCATCCCTCTTCAAAGTTGTCGTCGAGTACTCTTCTCCTCCAGTAGAAGCTGCTGTCGCCGCCGGCGGGGATAGACCGTGGGTGCCGTCATCTGGGGAAGCTCTACTCGGTCCTCTTCGCATCGTTCCTCCTCTCCTCGCCGTCGCACGAAGTTCTGAGTTGAGCTCGTGGCGTCGCCGTCGCGAAGGGTTCCTCCCCTCCTCGCCGTGCGTCATTTCTGATTCACTGCTCCTGCCCCTTCTCTTCTTTGATTTTAGGTAACTCTGTCTCAAACTCTCATCGCGAGCTCACTCTGTCTCACACTCTCCGAGCTCACTTTATCAATCTTACTCTCACAACTTTTGCAAACCCTAGGAACAACATTATCAATCTTACTCTCACAACATTTGCAACCATCTATTCAGTTTAGTTGAGGTGAGATTCATTCATCGTGGCTTCCAATTTTATCTTGAGATCTCCAATTTATAAATTTAACTGTTTTGTTTTGATTTAACGCATTGATTTTTATCTGTTTCTTATTTGAAAATATTGAAATAAAAGGATGGTTGTGTTTGCTGGTTTGACATGCGGTGCAAAGATGTGGCGAGACTGGTTATGGATGTTAGCGTGGAACCCGTCACTTCCTTGTGTTTCAAGACTGGTGAGACCATTTTCTTCTTTTAAATGTCATTTGTTCTTAATATTTGTTTTAGTATCTATTTCACAAGGGATTCTAGTCATAAACTCTTTCTTTCAAGCTGAAAAGTGATTAACTAATCTTTTACTGATTGCAAATAGTTGTGCTTAGTGGTGCATCTTTACACTAATAACATGTTAATACCTTGACTCAAAAGATTAATGATACAGGAACTTAATGGCAGCTTGAAAGATAAATCATGCGGTTTCATATACAGGAACTGTATATTATGTTCTGTCCTGCTGAAGGCCACAAAAGAATGGAAGCCGCTGGAGAATTATAATTATAACAAAGAGGAGATAAACAAGGTAAACAGTATGACTTGTATTCAGTTATATTGCTATGCATTTTCTTGATCTTATTGAGTGTTTCTGCTGCTCTCTTGGCATGTGAAAACGAAACGCTGTCTTATATATCTGATTTCCCACCTGTAAATAAATGCTTGCATAACACAGGTTAATGTAAAAAGCTGAATGAATAATGTAACATTTTCATGGTTTTGCCTCACCTATTTCAGCATTTTACCATGCATAATTTTCCCATCAGTTTCTTATTCTAGTGTTTTCTCTTGCAAATATTTGTCAAATTCTCCTAAGCTTTATAAATGCCAAGTCATTTAGTTGGACAAGTGGTAAATAGAAAAATTAATATAAAATGAATTGTGGTGTATTTGTAGACACTACTTCACACTCTCTTCTACTTGTAGCTCAGAAATGTTAAGTGTAGTGTTTGTTTGAGATGCCATGTTTGTCTCTTGGTTTTCTTGCATGAGATTTTGAAATGGATTTTAATCATTGTTGTGAACACTAATTTGGTTCTGTGGTTTCTTGATCTACACAAACTATTGAATCGTTAAATTGGATTGCAGCATTACACCTGAACTAATATTTGCTTGCACATTCTTCCATTCTGCTATAATACAAACTGATCCTGCTATCCTTGATTCCTTGTATGGAGGTGCACTTTCTTTCTTTCTTTCTTCCATTCCTGCTATTCTTTTTTTGGGGGGGGAGATGGAATTGGAAGACAGTGTGTTGAATATCAAATACTATCCCTAGCCTTGGGGGAGATGGAATTCGATGAACCAATTATTACTAAATAATTGAATCACAGAAAAATTGAACAATTATTGCATGATGCAGGCAAATCTTGGGTGAGACTTTGAGCAATATGGCTGTCAAGGATCTCAAAAACCTTGAGACCAAATTGGAAAGAGGGATTAGCAAAATTCGTTCCAAGAAGGTATTTCTATACATAGATCTTTCTACTATTATTTTAGAAACTAAGAGTATATATATATATACATTATTGCTTTCAAATTAATTAATTACTTTATGTTTGTTCTACATCAGAACAAGCTGCTGTTTGCAGAGATAAGATTACATGCAGAAGAGGGTAAATGTTTATTTTTAACATTGATTATTATTTCTTTAGATTATATGGCTTTCAAATGTTGGTGACAACTAAATGTACTAAACTACTTTAATTTACAGGAAGGTAGACTTGCATAACAACAACCAGTTTCTTAGAGCTAAGGTATGCATGTGCATATTTCACATAACATATGTAATACCATGGCTAAAAAATATTTTTTGTTCTTTAACTTTCTTAAAAATTTTAAAAATATTCTTAAATTTTATTTTATTTTGATTTTGTCTTAAATTTTTTTAATTTACATCAAATATATTAAAAACAGTTAATTTTTTATTTTTAATATTTTTATCTCTGTGATTTCTTTTAATATTTTCAATGAGATTTTTATATCTTTTATGAGATTTACCTTGTTCGTTTAAAATTTTCCTGAATTTTGATTAAATTGAGCAGGAGAGAAGTGATTGATGAAGAAGGATGGTTGCATACAGGAGATATTGGAATGTGGTTACCTGGTGGTTGTCTCAAAATTATTGATAGGTGAGATAGTACCATCCTAATTATATTTCATATGTTTTAGTACTAAGCATGGCTTCTTAAAGTACTGTCCATCAATGAAGTGATACTAATCCCGTTGGGCTGCACATCTGCTGTGTTCATTGAGTAGACTATCAATGCATTTTAAGGTGAACCTTAGTATTATCTTCTTCAGGTGCTCTGTTCAATGAATGCCATTTTTGCAAGACTTCTAACTTAGCATTACTTCCATTTAACTTTTATATATTGGACTTCAGACAAATGAGCTAAAGTATATATTTTGTTGAAAGCTTGTTATTATTCCCTTTCTTTGAAATTCTTCCTTTTGATAATTCTTTTCAGTATGATTTTACCTGTTGCTATGCAAGGCATCTATTCTTGAGTCATACTCTTGACCTTTTCAATCTTAAAGAGTTTTCCTCTTTTTTCCTCCTGGTTTAAATTTAGATAAGCTGTGTTCTTTGGAGTCCTGTTTTCTAATTTGAATTTTAATAGTATCAAATAACTGCGGCATTGAAATTAGTCAATATTTAAAATATCTTTTGCCCATTCTTTCAGAGACAGATTTCTATTAGAGCTTTAATGCCCCCTCCTCGCCCCTCAAACAAGAAGCTGTCAAGGTGTAAATATATCAACCATTTTAAAATACCCCCATTTTAAAATGGTGAATCTTATGATAACTATGAACATGGTTATGACAACACTTAAAAAGGATATATTAAGCACTACCTGCTGCTTTGGCATTGGCAGCTGATCCACTTACCTCACTGATCGACACAGTGTTTGTCGGCCACATAGGTACTTATTATTACAGATGGTGAATTAGTTAGTTAGTTATCAGTAACTTTCTGTTAATAGGTTCTGTTTGTTTGGACATACATTTGATTGATGATTATTCTGTAGTACTTGTTCATGGAAAGTATTGCTAGTTTATGGATTAGATCTTGCTATACTGTTCCCTATGTTAAGAATATTAGCATGTCTTATTCAAGTTTTGGTTTCCTTAATTTTATCATGGGTAGTGTTAAGATCAAAAACCATTTATTGCTTTTGGTGAAATGGTTCTTCTCATGATACTAGATATTATATGATCCCTATATGAACTAGTTATTTTCTTCCATTATTTTCTTCCATTATTTTCTTCCATTCAAGAGTTTAATCCTTTAGGCAAAGATAGCTATCAAAATAATTGAATTTGAAGAAGATATAAGACAACAAGTGTGATAAAATGTGTGGTCAATAGCTATCAAAATAATATTCAGTTATGTTGGACTCAGATTGCTATTGTTCTTTGCAGTTCATATTTCATCTTCATCAAAAAAAGAAATAGCCACTTTCTTGAAGAAAGTCACCTCTCAGGAACCTAATCTTCATGTTGTTGACATTGATCTACCACTTATTGGAGTTTGTGCTCACAATTATTAAGTAAGGTTTAAATTTCTGCATAGAAAATGCACATGTTCTGCATATGATATTATGCACTCCACTTTTTTTGTTTTTCTCATTGATATCCATCTATCATGAGTATAAGATTAAATTAATCTCTATGAAGGTAATGACTTTGCTAATATGTGGAAACTATAATAAGATATTCAGTCATGTTTTGCTACATTTGTAAAAGTAGTTGTGTTCAATTAGCTGCTGTTATTTGTTGGCTGTCATTTTGGTGCTATGAATTTTTTATTTTATCTTGAGATTATGTTTAGGTGATGAACTTAATTCCAGGGAGAGGTGAGGAAGTATTTAAAAAATTGGAACAGTTTCTCTAGTTAAAATTTAGGTGTTTGCTACTCTGTTGATTGAATCAGTGCACAGGTCAATTCAACTAATTGACTTATTGTTCTTTCTTGCAATTGAACTAATCTATCATGTCAGAGTTGTTTGCGTCAGTTGACCTGTTCTGTTAGTTACAGGTTTACACTAATAATAATTTCCATTAAATTTGCACAGTTGGATTATTTATAGTGTATGCTTTGATTTACCTTGAATTATGACTCCTATTTGTAAAAGAGTGTACCAGAAATCCATTTCTTCAATGCCAGGTTTAAGGAATAAATAGGAGATGTTTTAGCTGCTCACGCTACATATATTCAGCAGACTGGTAAAGAGTCGGATTCTGATTTTGTGCAGAATGTTATATCAAGAGCCAATATGGAGAAACGTTTGGTATGCAATTAGCCTTTGCTACAATTGAAGAAAGCTTTACTCTTTGATGATAAGCTGATACAGAAAAGATGACTACATGTGCTACCTGTTACATTTTTTTTGCAGGGAAATATACCTGTGCACACATTATTGTCTAAATATTTATTATTCTATTTTTTTACTATTTTATTTATTTACTATCTGTTGTCATGTTAAAAGTGGACTTTAGTTACATTTCATGTAATTTAAGAGATGAATTCATGATTGGTTATCAATGACAAGACTTCATTTATAACTATTGACTTGATCAGTGAATTTTCCAGAATGAACTTGAGGCTGCTAAATCTGAGATTCAAAGTTGGCATTCTTCAATTCAAAATGAGCCTTGTGTACCTGCTGGTGCCACTCCTGGTTAGTTTGTCTTAGCAGGTAATAACTAATAAGTGTTTATCATAAAATGCAAAATTTTAATTTTGATTCTGGGGTTGCAGTAAATTCAATAATCACTTTTATTTCTAATGATATAAATGTTTTCAGGACTTACCAACTGAATCTGGAACTGTGATCCCCTATGTTCACTTGATGAAACAAGCTCACAAGATTTTGAGGACAGTTATATAGTCTTGTTATTTGCATAACTTAGTATAGTTGAACAATACATTGAGTTTATGTTTTGAATTATAGTTGATGTATCAACACACTTTGATGTATGGTTGTTACTTATTATTATAGTTGATGATCAATACATTTTGTTTATGTTTTGAATTATATTGACTTGCTTGTTTATAGTATTTTTCTTTTAGTTTGATAATACGATGAGTTTGTTTATTTTTTGAAATATTATAAATATTCGAATACAAATTAGATAAAAATTTGTATTAAATTTATATTTATTTTGTATGAAAACAAGCTTATTTTGTAATTAGAAAAATAAAAAAAAATTATTTTACCTTACTGATGGATTTACAGACGGATTTTCTGTCTGTAATCATCAGAGTATGAGATGATTTTCCAAAGTTCAAATTACAGACAGAAAATCTGTCGAAAAATTCGTTTGTAAT